>NC_134085.1:70376191-70676191 GCF_000715075.1 Nicotiana tabacum
AAGAAGAAGTGTTCGACCTTGATCGAACGACGACGGGTAAACATTTCGATTAGTTCGAAATAACAACCTTAAGGACAAGGTCCTTCGTCTAAGAAGAAGATTTCGACCTTGATCGAATGACGACGGGTTAACATTTTGATAACATCGAAAAGACACCCTTTAAGGCCAAGGGCCTTCGCCAAAGAAGAAGAGTTTGACCTTGATCGTACGACGACGGGTTAATATTTCTACAAGTTAGAAATAACACCCTTTAAGGCCAAGGGCCTTCTCCAAAGAAGAAGAGTTCGACCTTGATCGAACGACGACGGGTTAACATTTCGATAAGTTCGAAATAACATCCTTTATGGCCAAGGGCCTTCGCCAAAAAAGAAGAGTTCCACCTTGATCGAACAACGACGAGTTAATATTTCAACAAGTTCGAAATAACACCCTTTAGGGCCAAGGGCCATGGCCAATAAAGAAGAGTTCGACATTGATCGAACGACGATTAGTTATTATTTCGATAAGTTCGAAATAACACCCTTTAAGGCCAAGGGCCTTCTCCAAAGAAGAAGAGTTCGACCTTGATCGAACGACGACGGGTTACATTTCGATAAGTTCGAAATAACAACCTTAAGGACAAGGTCCTTCGTCTAAGAAGAAGAGTTCGACCTTGATCGAATGACGACGGGTTAACATTTTGATAACTTCGAAATGACACCCTTTAAGGCCAAGGGCCTTCACCAAAGAAGAAGAGTTCGACCTTGATCGAACGACGACGGGTTAACATTTCGATAAGTTCAAAATAACAACCTTAAGGACAAGGGCCTTCGTCTAAGAAGAAGAGTTCGACTTTGATCGAATGACGACGGGATAACATTTTGATAACTTCGAAAAGACACCCTTTAAGGCCAAGGACCTTAGCCAAAGAAGAAGAGTTCGACCTTGATCGTACGACGACGGGTTAATATTTCTACAAGTTAGAAATAACACCCTTTAAGGCCAAAGGCCTTCTCCAAAGAAGAAGTGTTCGACCTTGATCGAACGACGACGGGTTAATATTTCGACAAGTTCGAAATAATACACTTTAAGGGCAAGGGCCTTCACCAAAGAAGAAGAGTTCGACCTTGATCGAACGACGACGGGTTAATATTTCGATAAGTTTAAAATAACACCCTTTAAGGCCAAGGGCCTTCTCCAAAGAAGAAGAGTTCGACCTTGATCGAACGACGACGGGTAAACATTTCGATTAGTTCGAAATAACAACCTTAAGGACAAGGTCCTTCGTCTAAGAAGAAGAGTTCGACCTTGATCGAATGACGACGGGTTAACATTTTGATAACATCGAAAAGACACCCTTTAAGGCCAAGGGCCTTCGCCAAAGAAGAAGAGTTTGACCTTGATCGTACGACGACGGGTTAATATTTCTACAAGTTAGAAATAACACCCTTTAAGGCCAAGGGCCTTCTCCAAAGAAGAAGAGTTCGACCTTGATCGAACGACGTCGGGTTAACATTTCGATAAGTTCGAAATAACATCCTTTATGGCCAAGGGCCTTCGCCAAAAAAGAAGAGTTCCACCTTGATCGAACGACGACGAGTTAATATTTCAACAAGTTCGAAATAACACCCTTTAAGGCCAAGGGCCATGGCCAATAAAGAAGAGTTCGACATTGATCGAACGACGATTAGTTATTATTTCGATAAGTTCGAAATAACACCCTTTAAGGCCAAGGGCCTTCTCCAAAAAAGAAGAGTTCGACCTTGATCGAACGACGACGGGTTACATTTCGATAAGTTCGAAATAACAACCTTAAGGACAAGGTCCTTCGTCTAAGAAGAAGAGTTCGACCTTGATCGAATGACGACGGGTTAACATTTTGATAACTTCGAAATGACACCCTTTAAGGCCAAGGGCCTTCACCAAAGAAGAAGAGTTCGACCTTGATCGAACGACGACGGGTTAACATTTCGATAAGTTCAAAATAACAACCTTAAGGACAAGGGCCTTCGTCTAAGAAGAAGAGTTCGACTTTGATCGAATGACGACGGGATAACATTTTGATAACTTCGAAAAGACACCCTTTAAGGCCAAGGACCTTAGCCAAAGAAGAAGAGTTCGACCTTGATCGTACGACGACGGGTTAATATTTCTACAAGTTAGAAATAACACCCTTTAAGGCCAAAGGCCTTCTCCAAAGAAGAAGTGTTCGACCTTGATCGAACGACGACGGGTTAATATTTCGATAAGTTCGAAATAATACCCTTTAAGGCCAAGGGCCTTCTCCAAAGAAGAAGAGTTCGACCTTGATCGAACGACGACGGGTAAACATTTCGATTAGTTCGAAATAACAACCTTAAGGACAAGGTCCTTCGTCTAAGAAGAAGAGTTCGACCTTGATCGAATGACGACGGGTTAACATTTTCATAACATCGAAAAGACACCCTTTAAGGCCAAGGGCCTTCGCCAAAGAAGAAGAGTTCGACCTTGATCGTACGACGACGGGTTAATATTTCTACAAGTTAGAAATAACACCCTTTAAGGCCAAGGGCCTTCTCCAAAGAAGAAGAGTTCGACCTTGATCGAACGACGACGGGTTAACATTTCGATAAGTTCAAAATAACATCCTTTATGGCCAAGGGCCTTCGCCAAAAAAGAAGAGTTCCACCTTGATCGAACGACGACGAGTTAATATTTCAACAAGTTCGAAATAACACCCTTTAAGGCCAAGGGCCATGGCCAATAAAGAAGAGTTCGACATTGATCGAACGACGATTAGTTATTATTTCGATAAGTTCGAAATAACACCCTTTAAGGCCAAGGGCCTTCTCCAAAGAAGAAGAGTTCGACCTTGATCGAACGACGACGGGTTAACATTTCGATTAGTTCGAAATATTAACCTTAAGGACAAGGTCCTTCGTCTAAGAAGAAGAGTTCGACCTTGATCGAATGACGACGGGTTAACATTTTGATAACTTCGAAAAGACACCCTTTAAGGCCAAGGGCCTTCACCAAAGAAGAAGAGTTCGACCTTGATCGAACGACGACGGGTTAACATTTCGATAAGTTTGAAATAACAACCTTAAGGACAAGGGCCTTCGTCTAAGAAGAAGAGTTCGACTTTGATCGAATGACGACGGGATATCATTTTGATAACTTCGAAAAACACCCTTTAAGGCCAAGGACCTTCGCCAAAGAAGAAGAGTTCGACCTTGATCGTACGACGACGGGTTAATATTTCTACAAGTTAGAAATAACACCCTTTAAGGCCAAAGGCCTTCTCCAAAGAAGAAGTGTTCGACCTTGATCGAACGACGACGGGTTAATATTTCGACAAGTTCGAAATAATACACGTTAAGTCCAAGGGCCTTCGCCAAAGAAGAAGTGTTCGATCTTGATCGAACGACGACGGGTTAATATTTCGACAAGTTCGAAATAATACACTTTAAGGCCAAGGGTCTTCACCAAAGAAGAAGTGTTCGACCTTGATCGAACGACGACGGGTTAACATTTCGATAAGTTCGAAATAACAACCTTAAGGACAAGGGCCTTCGTCTAAGACGAAGAGTTCGACCTTGATCGAATGACGACGGGATAACATTTTGATAACTTCGAAAAGACACCCTTTAAGGCCAAGGACCTTCGCCAAAGAAGAAGAGTTCGACCTTGATCGTACGACGACGGGTTAATATTTCTACAAGTTAGAAATAACACCCTTTAAGGCCAAAGGCCTTCTCCAAAGAAGAAGTGTACGACCTTGATCGAACGATGACGGGTTAATATTTCAACAAGTTCGAAATAACACCCTTTAAGGCCAAGGGCCATGGCCAATAAAGAAGAGTTCGACATTGATCGAACGACGATTAGTTATTATTTCGATAAGTTCGAAATAACACCCTTTAAGGCCAAGGGCCTTCTCCAAAGAAGAAGAGTTCGACCTTGATCGAACGACGACGGGTTAACATTTCGATTAGTTCGAAATATTAACCTTAAGGACAAGGTCCTTCGTCTAAGAAGAAGAGTTCGACCTTGATCGAATGACGACGGGTTAACATTTTGATAACTTCGAAAAGACACCCTTTAAGGCCAAGGGCCTTCACCAAAGAAGAAGAGTTCGACCTTGATCGAACGACGACGGGTTAACATTTCGATAAGTTTGAAATAACAACCTTAAGGACAAGGGCCTTCGTCTAAGAAGAAGAGTTCGACTTTGATCGAATGACGACGGGATATCATTTTGATAACTTCGAAAAACACCCTTTAAGGCCAAGGACCTTCGCCAAAGAAGAAGAGTTCGACCTTGATCGTACGACGACGGGTTAATATTTCTACAAGTTAGAAATAACACCCTTTAAGGCCAAAGGCCTTCTCCAAAGAAGAAGTGTTCGACCTTGATCGAACGACGACGGGTTAATATTTCGACAAGTTCGAAATAATACACGTTAAGTCCAAGGGCCTTCGCCAAAGAAGAAGTGTTCGATCTTGATCGAACGACGACGGGTTAATATTTCGACAAGTTCGAAATAATACACTTTAAGGCCAAGGGTCTTCACCAAAGAAGAAGTGTTCGACCTTGATCGAACGACGACGGGTTAACATTTCGATAAGTTCGAAATAACAACCTTAAGGACAAGGGCCTTCGTCTAAGACGAAGAGTTCGACCTTGATCGAATGACGACGGGATAACATTTTGATAACTTCGAAAAGACACCCTTTAAGGCCAAGGACCTTCGCCAAAGAAGAAGAGTTCGACCTTGATCGTACGACGACGGGTTAATATTTCTACAAGTTAGAAATAACACCCTTTAAGGCCAAAGGCCTTCTCCAAAGAAGAAGTGTACGACCTTGATCGAACGACGACGGGTTAATATTTCGACAAGTTCGAAATAATACACTTTAAGGGCAAGGGCCTTCACCAAAGAAGAAGAGTTCGACCTTAATCGAACGACGACGGGTTAATATTTCGATAAGTTTGAAATAACACCCTTTAAGGCCAAGGGCCTTCTCCAAAGAAGAAGAGTTCGACCTTGATCGAACGACGACGGGTAAACATTTCGATTAGTTCGAAATAACAACCTTAAGGACAAGGTCCTTCGTCTAAGAAGAAGAGTTCGACCTTGATCGAATGACGACGGGTTAACATTTTGATAACATCGAAAAGACACCCTTTAAGGCCAAGGGCCTTTCGCCAAAGAAGAAGAGTTTGACCTTGATCGTACGACGACGGGTTAATATTTCTACAAGTTAGAAATAACACCCTTTAAGGCCAAGGGCCTTCTCCAAAGAAGAAGAGTTCGACCTTGATCGAACGACGACGGGTTAACATTTCGATAAGTTCGAAATAACATCCTTTATGGCCAAGGGCCTTCGCCAAAAAAGAAGAGTTCCACCTTGATCGAACAACGACGAGTTAATATTTCAACAAGTTCGAAATAACACCCTTTAAGGCCAAGGGCCATGGCCAATAAAGAAAAGTTCGACATTGATCGAACGACGATTAGTTATTATTTCGATAAGTTCGAAATAACACCCTTTAAGGCCAAGGGCCTTCTCCAAAGAAGAAGAGTTCGACCTTGATCGAACGACGACGGGTTACATTTCGATAAGTTCGAAATAACAACCTTAAGGACAAGGTCCTTCGTCTAAGAAGAAGAGTTCGACCTTGATCGAATGACGACGGGTTAACATTTTGATAACTTCGAAATGACACCCTTTAAGGCCAAGGGCCTTCACCAAAGAAGAAGAGTTCGACCTTGATCGAACGACGACGGGTTAACATTTCGATAAGTTCAAAATAACAACCTTAAGGACAAGGGCCTTCGTCTAAGAAGAAGAGTTCGACTTTGATCGAATAACGACGGGATAACATTTTGATAACTTCGAAAAGACACCCTTTAAGGCCAAGGACCTTAGACAAAGAAGAAGAGTTCGACCTTGATCGTACGACGACGTGTTAATATTTCTACAAGTTAGAAATAACACCCTTTAAGGCCAAAGGCCTTCTCCAAAGAAGAAGTGTTCGACCTTGATCGAACGACGACGGGTTAATATTTCGACAAGTTCGAAATAATACACTTTAAGGGCAAGGGCCTTCACCAAAGAAGAAGAGTTCGACCTTGATCGAACGACGACGGGTTAATATTTCGATAAGTTTAAAATAACACCCTTTAAGGCCAAGGGCCTTCTCCAAAGAAGAAGAGTTCGACCTTGATCGAACGACGACGGGTAAACATTTCGATTAGTTCGAAATAACAACCTTAAGGACAAGGTCCTTCGTCTAAGAAGAAGAGTTCGACCTTGATCGAATGACGACGGGTTAACATTTTGATAACATCGAAAAGACACCCTTTAAGGCCAAGGGCCTTCGCCAAAGAAGAAGAGTTTGACCTTGATCGTACGACGACGGGTTAATATTTCTACAAGTTAGAAATAACACCCTTTAAGGCCAAGGGCCTTCTCCAAAGAAGAAGAGTTCGACCTTGATCGAACGACGACGGGTTAACATTTCGATAAGTTCGAAATAACATCCTTTATGGCCAAGGGCCTTCGCCAAAAAAGAAGAGTTCCACCTTGATCGAACGACGACGAGTTAATATTTCAACAAGTTCGAAATAACACCCTTTAAGGCCAAGGGCCATGGCCAATAAAGAAGAGTTCGACATTGATCGAACGACGATTAGTTATTATTTCGATAAGTTTCGAAATAACACCCTTTAAGGCCAAGGGCCTTCTCCAAAGAAGAAGAGTTCGACCTTGATCGAACGACGACGGGTTACATTTCGATAAGTTCGAAATAACAACCTTAAGGACAAGGTCCTTCGTCTAAGAAGAAGAGTTCGACCTTGATCGAATGACGACGGGTTAACATTTTGATAACTTCGAAATGACACCCTTTAAGGCCAAGGGCCTTCACCAAAGAAGAAGAGTTCGACCTTGATCGAACGACGACGGGTTAACATTTCGATAAGTTCAAAATAACAACCTTAAGGACAAGGGCCTTCGTCTAAGAAGAAGAGTTCGACTTTGATCGAATGACGACGGGATAACATTTTGATAACTTCGAAAAGACACCCTTTAAGGCCAAGGACCTTAGCCAAAGAAGAAGAGTTCGACCTTGATCGTACGACGACGGGTTAATATTTCTACAAGTTAGAAATAACACCCTTTAAGGCCAAAGGCCTTCTCCAAAGAAGAAGTGTTCGACCTTGATCGAACGACGACGGGTTAATATTTCGACAAGTTCGAAATAATACACTTTAAGGGCAAGGGCCTTCACCAAAGAAGAAGAGTTCGACCTTGATCGAACGACGACGGGTTAATATTTCGATAAGTTTAAAATAACACCCTTTAAGGCCAAGGGCCTTCTCCAAAGAAGAAGAGTTCGACCTTGATCGAACGACGACGGGTAAACATTTCGATTAGTTCGAAATAACAACCTTAAGGACAAGGTCCTTCGTCTAAGAAGAAGAGTTCGACCTTGATCGAATGACGACGGGTTAACATTTTCATAACATCGAAAAGACACCCTTTAAGGCCAAGGGCCTTCGCCAAAGAAGAAGAGTTCGACCTTGATCGTACGACGACGGGTTAATATTTCTACAAGTTAGAAATAACACCCTTTAAGGCCAAGGGCCTTCTCCAAAGAAGAAGAGTTCGACCTTGATCGAATGACGACGGGTTAACATTTCGATAAGTTCAAAATAACATCCTTTATGGCCAAGGGCCTTCGCCAAAAAAGAAGAGTTCCACCTTGATCGAACGACGACGAGTTAATATTTCAACAAGTTCGAAATAACACCCTTTAAGGCCAAGGGCCATGGCCAATAAAGAAGAGTTCGACATTGATCGAACGACGATTAGTTATTATTTCGATAAGTTCGAAATAACACCCTTTAAGGCCAAGGGCCTTCTCCAAAGAAGAAGAGTTCGACCTTGATCGAACGACGACGGGTTAACATTTCGATTAGTTCGAAATATTAACCTTAAGGACAAGGTCCTTCGTCTAAGAAGAAGAGTTCGACCTTGATCGAATGACGACGGGTTAACATTTTGATAACTTCGAAAAGACACCCTTTAAGGCCAAGGACCTTAGACAAAGAAGAAGAGTTCGACCTTGATCGTACGACGACGGGTTAATATTTCTACAAGTTAGAAATAACACCCTTTAAGGCCAAAGGCCTTCTCCAAAGAAGAAGTGTTCGACCTTGATCGAACGACGACGGGTTAATATTTCGACAAGTTCGAAATAATACACTTTAAGGGCAAGGGCCTTCACCAAAGAAGAAGAGTTCGACCTTGATCGAACGACGACGGGTTAATATTTCGATAAGTTTAAAATAACACCCTTTAAGGCCAAAGGCCTTCTCCAAAGAAGAAGTGTTCGACCTTGATCGAACGACGACGGGTTAATATTTCGACAAGTTCGAAATAATACACGTTAAGTCCAAGGGCCTTCGCCAAAGAAGAAGTGTTCGATCTTGATCGAACGACGACGGGTTAATATTTCGACAAGTTCGAAATAATACACTTTAAGGCCAAGGGTCTTCACCAAAGAAGAAGTGTTCGACCTTGATCGAACGACGACGGGTTAACATTTCGATAAGTTCGAAATAACAACCTTAAGGACAAGGGCCTTCGTCTAAGACGAAGAGTTCGACCTTGATCGAATGACGACGGGATAACATTTTGATAACTTCGAAAAGACACCCTTTAAGGCCAAGGACCTTCGCCAAAGAAGAAGAGTTCGACCTTGATCGTACGACGACGGGTTAATATTTCTACAAGTTAGAAATAACACCCTTTAAGGCCAAAGGCCTTCTCCAAAGAAGAAGTGTACGACCTTGATCGAACGACGACGGGTTAATATTTCGACAAGTTCGAAATAATACACTTTAAGGGCAAGGGCCTTCACCAAAGAAGAAAAGTTCGACCTTAATCGAACGACGACGGGTTAATATTTCGATAAGTTTGAAATAACACCCTTTAAGGCCAAGGGCCTTCTCCAAAGAAGAAGAGTTCGACCTTGATCGAACGACGACGGGTAAACATTTCGATTAGTTCGAAATAACAACCTTAAGGACAAGGTCCTTCGTCTAAGAAGAAGAGTTCGACCTTGATCGAATGACGACGGGTTAACATTTTGATAACATCGAAAAGACACCCTTTAAGGCCAAGGGCCTTCGCCAAAGAAGAAGAGTTCGACCTTGATCGTACGACGACGGGTTAATATTTCTACAAGTTAGAAACAACACCCTTTAAGGCCAAGGGCCTTCTCCAAAGAAGAAGAGTTCGACCTTGATCGAACGACGACGGGTTAACATTTCGATAAGTTCGAAATAACAACTTTAAGGACAAGGTCCTTCGTCTAAGAAGAAGAGTTCGACCTTGATCGAGCGTCGACGGGTTAACTTTTCGACACGTTCAAAATAATACACTTTAAGGCCAAGGGGCCTTCACCAAAGAAGAAGAGTTCGACCTTGATCGAACGACGACGGGTTAACATTTCGATAAGTTCGAAATAACAACCTTAAGGACAAGGGCCTTCGTCTAAGAAGAAGAGTTCGACCTTGATCGAATGACGACGGGATAACATTTTGATAACTTCGAAAAGACACCCTTTAAGGCCAAGGACCTTCGCCAAAGAAGAAGAGTTTGACCTTGATCGTACGACGACGGGTTAATATTTCTACAAGTTAGAAATAACACCCTTTAAGGCCAAAGGCCTTCTCCAAAGAAGAAGTGTTCGACCTTGATCGAACGACGACGGGTTAATATTTCGATAAGTTCGAAATAATACCCTTTAAGGCCAAGGGCCTTCTCCAAAGAAGAAGAGTTCGACCTTGATCGAACGACGACGGGTTAAGATGTCGATAAGTTTAAAATAACACAATTTAAGGCCAAGGGCCTTTGCAAAAGAAGAAGAGTTCTACCTTGATCGAGCGTCGACGGGTTAACTTTTCGACACGTTCAAAATAATACACTTTAAGGCCAAGGCCTGCGCCAAAGAAGAAGTGTTCGACCTTGATCGAACGACGACGGGTTAATATTTTGACAAGTTCGAAATAATACACTTTAAGGCCAAGGGCCTTCGTCAAGAAGGAGAGTTCGACCTTGATCGAACGACGACGGGTTAACATTTCGACAAGTTCGAAATAATACACTTTAAGGCCAAGGGCCTTCACCAAAGAAGAAGAGTTTGACCTTGATCGAATGACGACGGGTTAACATTTTGATTACTTCGAAAAGACACCCTTTAAGGACAAGGGCCTTCGCCAAAGAAGAAGAGTTCGACCTTGATCGTATGACGACGGGTTAATATTTCTACAAGTTAGAAACAACACCCTTTAAGGCCAAGGGCCTTCTCCAAAGAAGAAGAGTTCGACCTTGATCGAACGACTACGGGTTAACATTTCGATAAGTTCGAAATAACATCCTTTATGGCCAAGGGCCTTCGCCAAAGAAGAATAGTTCCACCTTTATCGAACGACGACGAGTTAATATTTCAACAAGTTCGAAATAACACCCTTTAAGGCCATGGGCCATGGCCAATAAAGAAGAGTTCGACCTTGATCGAACGACAACGGGTTTATATTTTGATAAGTTCGAAATAACACCCTTTAAGGCCAAGGGCCTTCTCCAAAGAAGAAGAGTTCGACCTTGATCGAACGAGGATGGGTTAACATTTTGATAAGTTCGAAATAACGTCCTTTAAGGCCAAGGGCTTTCGCCAAAGAAGTAGAGTTCGACCTTGATCGTACGACGACGGGTTAATATTTCGACAAGTTCAAAATAATACACTTTAAGGCCAAGGGCCTTCACCAAAGAAGAAGTGTTCGATCTTGATCGAACGACGACGGGTTAATATTTCGACAAGTTCGAAATAATACACTTTAAGGCCAAGGGCCTTCACCAAAGAAGAAGTGTTCGACCTTGATCGAACGACGACGGGTTAACATTTCGATAAGTTCGAAATAACAACCTTAAGGACAAGGGCCTTCGTCTAAGAAGAATAGTTCGACCTTGATCGAATGACGACGGGATAACATTTTGATAACTTCGAAAAGACACCCTTTAAGGCCAAGGACCTTCGCCAAAGAAGAAGAGTTCGACCTTGATCGTACGACGACGGGTTAATATTTCTACAAGTTAGAAATAACACCCTTTAAGGCCAAAGGCCTTCTCCAAAGAAGAAGTGTTCGACCTTGATCGAACGACGATGGGTTAATATTTCGATAAGTTCGAAATAATACCCTTTAAGGCCAAGGGCCTTCTCCAAAGAAGAAGAGTTCGACCTTGATCGAACGACGACGGGTTAAGATGTCGATAAGTTTAAAATAACACAATTTAAGGCCAAGGGCCTTTGCAAAAGAAGAAGAGTTCTACCTTGATCGAGTGTCGACGGGTTAACTTTTCGACACGTTCAAAATAATACACTTTAAGGCCAAGGCCTACGCCAAAGAAGAAGTGTTCGACCTTGATCGAACGACGACGGGTTAATATTTTGACAAGTTCGAAATAATACACTTTAAGGCCAAGGGCCTTCGTCAAGAAGGAGAGTTCGACCTTGATCGAACGACGACGGGTTAACATTTCGACAAGTTCGAAATAATACACTTTAAGGCCAAGGGCCTTCACCAAAGAAGAAGAGTTTGACCTTGATCGAATGACGACGGGTTAACATTTTGATTACTTCGAAAAGACACCCTTTAAGTACAAGGGCTTTCGCCAAAGAAGAAGAGTTCGACCTTGATCGTATGACGACGGGTTAATATTTCTACAAGTTAGAAATAACACCCTTTAAGGCCAAGGGCCTTCTCCAAAGAAGAAGAGTTCGACCTTGATCGAACGACTACGGGTTAACATTTCGATAAGTTCGAAATAACATCCTTTATGGCCAAGGGCCTTCGCCAAAGAAGAATAGTTCCACCTTTATCGAACGACGACGAGTTAATATTTCAACAAGTTCGAAATAACACCCTTTAAGGCCATGGGCCATGGCCAATAAAGAAGAGTTCGACCTTGATCGAACGACAACGGGTTAATATTTCGATAAGTTCGAAATAACACCCTTTAAGGCCAAGGGCCTTCTCCAAAGAAGAAGAGTTCGACCTTGATCGAACGAGGATGGGTTAACATTTTGATAAGTTCGAAATAACGTCCTTTAAGGCCAAGGGCTTTCGCCAAAGAAGTAGAGTTCGACCTTGATCGTACGACGACGGGTTAATATTTCGACAAGTTCAAAATAATACACTTTAAGGCCAAGGGCCTTCACCAAAGAAGAAGTGTTCGATCTTGATCGAACGACGACGGGTTAATATTTCGACAAGTTCGAAATAATACACTTTAAGGCCAAGGGCCTTCACCAAAGAAGAAGTGTTCGACCTTGATCGAACGACGACGGGTTAACATTTCGATAAGTTCGAAATAACAACCTTAAGGACAAGGGCCTTCGTCTAAGAAGAAGAGTTCGACCTTGATCGAATGACGACGGGATACCATTTTGATAACTTCGAAAAGACACCCTTTAAGGCCAAGGACCTTCGCCAATGAATAAGAGTTCGACCTTGATCGTACGACGACGGGTTAATAATTCTACAAGTTAGAAAAAACACTGTTTAAGGCCAAAGGCCTTCTCCAAAGAAGAAGTGTTCGACCTTGATCGAACGACGACGGGTTAATATTTCAACAAGTTCGAAATAATACACTTTAAGGCCAAGGGCCTTCACCAAAGAAGAAGAGTTCGACCTTGATCGAACGACGACGGGTTAATATTTCGATAAGTTTGAAAGAACACCCTTTAAGGCCAAGGGCCTTCTCCAAAGAAGAAGAGTTCGACCTTGATCGAACGACGACGGGTAAACATTTCGATTAGTTCAAAATAACAACCTTAAGGACAAGGTCCTTCGTCTAAGAAGAAGACTTCGACCTTGATCGAATGACGACGGGTTAACATTTTGATAACATCGAAAAGACACCCTTTAAGGCCAATGGCCTTCGCCAAAGAAGAAGAGTTCGACCTTGATCGTACGACGACGGGTTAATATTTCTACAAGTTAGAAATAACACCCTTTAAGGCCAAGGGCCTTCTCCAAAGAAGAAGAGTTCGACCTTGATCGAACGACGATGGGTTAACATTTCGATAAGTTCGAAATAACATCCTTTATGGCCAAGGGCCTTCGCCAATAAAGAAGAGTTCCACCTTGATCGAACGACGACGAGTTAATATTTCAACAAGTTCGAAATAACACCCTTTAAGGCCAAGGGCCATGGCCAATAAAGAAGAGTTTGACATTGATCGAACGACGATTAGTTATTATTTCGATAAGTTCGAAATAACACCCTTTAAGGCCAAGGGCCTTCTCCAAATAAGAAGAGTTCGACCTTGATCGAACGACGACGGGTTAACATTTCGATAAGTTCGAAATAACAACCTTAAGGACAAGGTCCTTCGTCTAAGATGAAGAGTTCGACCTTGATCGAATGACGACGGGTTAACATTTTGATAACTTCGAAAAGACACCCTTTAAGGCGAAGGGCCTTCACCAAAGAAGAAGAGTTCGACCTTGATCGAACGACGACGGGTAAACATTTCGATTAGTTCGAAATAACAACCTTAAGGACAAGGTCCTTCGTCTAAGAAGAAGAGTTCGACCTTGATCGAATGACGACGGGTTAACATTTTGATAACATCGAAAAGACACCCTTTAAGGCCAAGGGCCTTCGCCAAAGAAGAAGAGTTCGACCTTGATCGTACGACGACGGGTTAATATTTCTACAAGTTAGAAACAACACCCTTTAAGGCCAAGGGCCTTCTCCAAAGAAGAAGAGTTCGACCTTGATCGAACGACGACGGGTTAACATTTCGATAAGTTCGAAATAACAACTTTAAGGACAAGGTCCTTCGTCTAAGAAGAAGAGTTCGACCTTGATCGAGCGTCGACGGGTTAACTTTTCGACACGTTCAAAATAATACACTTTAAGGCCAAGGCCTACGCCAAAGAAGAAGTGTTCGACCTTGATCGAACGACGACGGGTTAATATTTTGACAAGTTCGAAATAATACACTTTAAGGCCAAGGGCCTTCGTCAAGAAGGAGAGTTCGACCTTGATCGAACGACGACGGGTTAACATTTCGACAAGTTCGAAATAATACACTTTAAGGCCAAGGGCCTTCACCAAAGAAGAAGAGTTTGACCTTGATCGAATGACGACGGGTTAACATTTTGATTACTTCGAAAAGACACCCTTTAAGTACAAGGGCTTTCGCCAAAGAAGAAGAGTTCGACCTTGATCGTATGACGACGGGTTAATATTTCTACAAGTTAGAAATAACACCCTTTAAGGCCAAGGGCCTTCTCCAAAGAAGAAGAGTTCGACCTTGATCGAACGACTACGGGTTAACATTTCGATAAGTTCGAAATAACATCCTTTATGGCCAAGGGCCTTCGCCAAAGAAGAATAGTTCCACCTTTATCGAACGACGACGAGTTAATATTTCAACAAGTTCGAAATAACACCCTTTAAGTCCATGGGCCATGGCCAATAAAGAAGAGTTCGACCTTGATCGAACGACAACGGGTTAATATTTCGATAAGTTCGAAATAACACCCTTTAAGGCCAAGGGCCTTCTCCAAAGAAGAAGAGTTCGACCTTGATCGAACGAGGATGGGTTAACATTTTGATAAGTTCGAAATAACGTCCTTTAAGGCCAAGGGCTTTCGCCAAAGAAGTAGAGTTCGACCTTGATCGTACGACGACGGGTTAATATTTCGACAAGTTCAAAATAATACACTTTAAGGCCAAGGGCCTTCACCAAAGAAGAAATGTTCGATCTTGATCGAACGACGACGGGTTAATATTTCTACAAGTTAGAAATAACACCCTTTAAGGCCAAGGGCCTTCTCCAAAGAAGAAGAGTTCGACCTTGATCGAACGACTACGGGTTAACATTTCGATAAGTTCGAAATAACATCCTTTATGGCCAAGGGCCTTCGCCAAAGAAGAATAGTTCCACCTTTATCGAACGACGACGAGTTAATATTTCAACAAGTTCGAAATAACACCCTTTAAGGCCATGGGCCATGGCCAATAAAGAAGAGTTCGACCTTGATCGAACGACAACGGGTTAATATTTCGATAAGTTCGAAATAACACCCTTTAAGGCCAAGGGCCTTCTCCAAAGAAGAAGAGTTCGACCTTGATCGAACGAGGATGGGTTAACATTTTGATAAGTTCGAAATAACGTCCTTTAAGGCCAAGGGCTTTCGCCAAAGAAGAAGAGTTCGACCTTGATCGTATGACGACGGGTTAATATTTCTACAAGTTAGA
Organism: Nicotiana tabacum; assembly: GCF_000715075.1. NCBI lineage: Eukaryota > Viridiplantae > Streptophyta > Magnoliopsida > Solanales > Solanaceae > Nicotiana > Nicotiana tabacum. Next base: position 70,391,498 of record NC_134085.1, read on the forward strand.
AATAACACCCTTTAAGGCCAAGGGCCTTCTCCAAAGAAGAAGAGTTCGACCTTGATCGAACGACTACGGGTTAACATTTCGATAAGTTCGAAATAACATCCTTTATGGCCAAGGGCCTTCGCCAAAGAAGAATAGTTCCACCTTTATCGAACGACGACGAGTTAATATTTCAACAAGTTCGAAATAACACCCTTTAAGGCCATGGGCCATGGCCAATAAAGAAGAGTTCGACCTTGATCGAACGACAACGGGTTAATATTTCGATAAGTTCGAAATAACACCCTTTAAGGCCAAGGGCCTTCTCCAAAGAAGAAGAGTTCGACCTTGATCGAACGAGGATGGGTTAACATTTTGATAAGTTCGAAATAACGTCCTTTAAGGCCAAGGGCTTTCGCCAAAGAAGTAGAGTTCGACCTTGATCGTACGACGACGGGTTAATATTTCGACAAGTTCAAAATAATACACTTTAAGGCCAAGGGCCTTCACCAAAGAAGAAGTGTTCGATCTTGATCGAACGACGACGGGTTAATATTTCGACAAGTTCGAAATAATACACTTTAAGGCCAAGGGCCTTCACCAAAGAAGAAGTGTTCGACCTTGATCGAACGACGACGGGTTAACATTTCGATAAGTTCGAAATAACAACCTTAAGGACAAGGGCCTTCGTCTAAGAAGAAGAGTTCGACCTTGATCGAATGACGACGGGATAACATTTTGATAACTTCGAAAAGACACCCTTTAAGGCCAAGGACCTTCGCCAAAGAAGAAGAGTTCGACCTTGATCGTACGACGACGGGTTAATATTTCTACAAGTTAGAAATAACACCGTTTAAGGCCAAAGGCCTTCTCCAAAGAAGAAGTGTTCGACCTTGATCGAACGACGACGGGTTAATATTTCAACAAGTTCGAAATAATACACTTTAAGGCCAAGGGCCTTCACCAAAGAAGAAGAGTTCGACCTTGATCGAACGACGACGGGTTAATATTTCGATAAGTTTGAAAGAACACCCTTTAAGGCCAAGGGCCTTCTCCAAAGAAGAAGAGTTCGACCTTGATCGAACGACGACGGGTAAACATTTCGATTAGTTCAAAATAACAACCTTAAGGACAAGGTCCTTCGTCTAAGAAGAAGACTTCGACCTTGATCGAATGACGACGGGTTAACATTTTGATAACATCGAAAAGACACCCATTAAGGCCAATGGCCTTCGCCAAAGAAGAAGAGTTCGACCTTGATCGTACGACGACGGGTTAATATTTCTACAAGTTAGAAATAACACCCTTTAAGGCCAAGGGCCTTCTCCAAAGAAGAAGAGTTCGACCTTGATCGAACGACGATGGGTTAACATTTCGATAAGTTCGAAATAACATCCTTTATGGCCAAGGGCCTTCGCCAATAAAGAAGAGTTCCACCTTGATCGAACGACGACGAGTTAATATTTCAACAAGTTCGAAATAACACCCTTTAAGGCCAAGGGCCATGGCCAATAAAGAAGAGTTTGACATTGATCGAACGACGATTAGTTATTATTTCGATAAGTTCGAAATAACACCCTTTAAGGCCAAGTGCCTTCTCCAAATAAGAAGAGTTCGACCTTGATCGAACGACGACGGGTTAACATTTCGATAAGTTCGAAATAACAACCTTAAGGACAAGGTCCTTCGTCTAAGATGAAGAGTTCGACCTTGATCGAATGACGACGGGTTAACATTTTGATAACTTCGAAAAGACACCCTTTAAGGCGAAGGGCCTTCACCAAAGAAGAAGAGTTCGACCTTGATCGAACGACGACGGGTAAACATTTCGATTAGTTCGAAATAACAACCTTAAGGACAAGGTCCTTCGTCTAAGAAGAAGAGTTCGACCTTGATCGAATGACGACGGGTTAACATTTTGATAACATCGAAAAGACACCCTTTAAGGCCAAGGGCCTTCGCCAAAGAAGAAGAGTTCGACCTTGATCGTACGACGACGGGTTAATATTTCTACAAGTTAGAAACAACACCCTTTAAGGCCAAGGGCCTTCTCCAAAGAAGAAGAGTTCGACCTTGATCGAACGACGACGGGTTAACATTTCGATAAGTTCGAAATAACAACTTTAAGGACAAGGTCCTTCGTCTAAGAAGAAGAGTTCGACCTTGATCGAGCGTCGACGGGTTAACTTTTCGACACGTTCAAAATAATACACTTTAAGGCCAAGGCCTACGCCAAAGAAGAAGTGTTCGACCTTGATCGAACGACGACGGGTTAATATTTTGACAAGTTCGAAATAATACACTTTAAGGCCAAGGGCCTTCGTCAAGAAGGAGAGTTCGACCTTGATCGAACGACGACGGGTTAACATTTCGACAAGTTCGAAATAATACACTTTAAGGCCAAGGGCCTTCACCAAAGAAGAAGAGTTTGACCTTGATCGAATGACGACGGGTTAACATTTTGATTACTTCGAAAAGACACCCTTTAAGTACAAGGGCTTTCGCCAAAGAAGAAGAGTTCGACCTTGATCGTATGACGACGGGTTAATATTTCTACAAGTTAGAAATAACACCCTTTAAGGCCAAGGGCCTTCTCCAAAGAAGAAGAGTTCGACCTTGATCGAACGACTACGGGTTAACATTTCGATAAGTTCGAAATAACATCCTTTATGGCCAAGGGCCTTCGCCAAAGAAGAATAGTTCCACCTTTATCGAACGACGACGAGTTAATATTTCAACAAGTTCGAAATAACACCCTTTAAGGCCATGGGCCATGGCCAATAAAGAAGAGTTCGACCTTGATCGAACGACAACGGGTTAATATTTCGATAAGTTCGAAATAACACCCTTTAAGGCCAAGGGCCTTCTCCAAAGAAGAAGAGTTCGACCTTGATCGAACGAGGATGGGTTAACATTTTGATAAGTTCGAAATAACGTCCTTTAAGGCCAAGGGCTTTCGCCAAAGAAGTAGAGTTCGACCTTGATCGTACGACGACGGGTTAATATTTCGACAAGTTCAAAATAATACACTTTAAGGCCAAGGGCCTTCACCAAAGAAGAAATGTTCGATCTTGATCGAACGACGACGGGTTAATATTTCGACAAGTTCGAAATAATACACTTTAAGGCCAAGGGCCTTCACCAAAGAAGAAGTGTTCGACCTTGATCGAACGACGACGGGTTAACATTTCGATAAGTTCGAAATAACAACCTTAAGGACAAGGGCCTTCGTCTATGAAGAAGAGTTCGACCTTGATCGAATGACGACGGGATAACATTTTGATAACTTCGAAAAGACACCCTTTAAGGCCAAGGACCTTCGCCAAAGAATAAGAGTTCGACCTTGATCGTACGACGACGGGTTAATAATTCTACAAGTTAGAAATAACACCGTTTAAGGCCAAAGGCCTTCTCCAAAGAAGAAGTGTTCGACCTTGATCGAACGACGACGGGTTAATATTTCAACAAGTTCGAAATAATACACTTTAAGGCCAAGGGCCTTCACCAAAGAAGAAGAGTTCGACCTTGATCGAACGACGACGGGTTAATATTTCGATAAGTTTGAAAGAACACCCTTTAAGGCCAAGGGCCTTCTCCAAAGAAGAAGTGTTCGACCTTGATCGAACGACGACGGGTTAATATTTCGACAAGTTCGAAATAATACACTTTAAGGCCAAGGTCCTTCACCAAAGAAGAAGAGTTCGACCTTGATCGAACGACGACGGGTTAATATTTCGATAAGTTTGAAATAACACCCTTTAAGGCCAAGGGCCTTCTCCAAAGAAGAAGAGTTCGACCTTGATCGAACGACGACGGGTAAACATTTCGATTAGTTCGAAATAACAACCTTAAGGACAAGGTCCTTCGTCTAAGAAGAAGACTTCGACCTTGATCGAATGACGACGGGTTAACATTTTGATAACATCGAAAAGACACCCTTTAAGGCCAATGGCCTTCGCCAAAGAAGAAGAGTTCGACCTTGATCGTACGACGACGGGTTAATATTTCTACAAGTTAGAAATAACACCCTTTAAGGCCAAGGGCCTTCTCCAAAGAAGATGAGTTCGACCTTGATCGAACGACGATGGGTTAACATTTCGATAAGTTCGAAATAACATCCTTTATGGCCAAGGGCCTTCGCCAATAAAGAAGAGTTCCACCTTGATCGAACGACGACGAGTTAATATTTCAACAAGTTCGAAATAACACCCTTTAAGGCCAAGGGCCATGGCCAATAAAGAAGAGTTTGACATTGATCGAACGACGATTAGTTATTATTTCGATAAGTTCGAAATAACACCCTTTAAGGCCAAGGGCCTTCTCCAAATAAGAAGAGTTCGACCTTGATCGAACGACGACGGGTTAACATTTCGATAAGTTCGAAATAACAACCTTAAGGACAAGGTCCTTCGTCTAAGATGAAGAGTTCGACCTTGATCGAATGACGACGGGTTAACATTTTGATAACTTCGAAAAGACACCCTTTAAGGCGAAGGGCCTTCACCAAAGAAGAAGAGTTCGACCTTGATCGAACGACGACGGGTTAACATTTCGATAAGTTCGAAATAAGAACCTTAAGGACAAGGGCCTTCGTCTAAGAAGAAGAGTTCGACTTTGATCGAATGACGACGGGATAACATTTTGATAACTTCGAAAAGACACCCTTTAAGGCCAAGGACCTTCGCCAAAGAAGAAGAGTTCGACCTTGATCGTACAACGACGGGTTAATATTTCTACAAGTTAGAAATAACACCCTTTAAGGCCAAAGGCCTTCTCCAAATAAGAAGTGTTCGTCCTTGATCGAACGACGACGGGTTAATATTTCAACAAGTTCGAAATAATACACGTTAAGTCCAAGGGCCTTTGCCAAAGAAGAAGTGTTCGATCTTGATCGAACGACGACGGGTTAATATTTCGACAAGTTCGAAATAATACCCTTTAAGGCCAAAGGCCTTCAACAAAGAAGAAGAGTTCGACCTTGATCGAACGACGACGGGTTAACATTTCGATTAGTTCGAAATAACAACCTTAAGGACAAGGTCCTTCGTCTAAGAAGAAGACTTCGACCTTGATCGAATGACGACGGGTTAACATTTTGATAACATCGAAAAGACACCCTTTAAGGCCAATGGCCTTCGCCAAAGAAGAAGAGTTCGACCTTGATCGTACGACGACGGGTTAATATTTCTACAAGTTAGAAATAACACCCTTTAAGGCCAAGGGCCTTCTCCAAAGAAGATGAGTTCGACCTTGATCGAACGACGATGGGTTAACATTTCGATAAGTTCGAAATAACATCCTTTATGGCCAAGGGCCTTCGCCAATAAAGAAGAGTTCCACCTTGATCGAACGACGACGAGTTAATATTTCAACAAGTTCGAAATAACACCCTTTAAGGCCAAGGGCCATGGCCAATAAAGAAGAGTTTGACATTGATCGAACGACGATTAGTTATTATTTCGATAAGTTCGAAATAACACCCTTTAAGGCCAAGGGCCTTCTCCAAATAAGAAGAGTTCGACCTTGATCGAACGACGACGGGTTAACATTTCGATAAGTTCGAAATAACAACCTTAAGGACAAGGTCCTTCGTCTAAGATGAAGAGTTCGACCTTGATCGAATGACGACGGGTTAACATTTTGATAACTTCGAAAAGACACCCTTTAAGGCGAAGGGCCTTCACCAAAGAAGAAGAGTTCGACCTTGATCGAACGACGACGGGTTAACATTTCGATAAGTTCGAAATAAGAACCTTAAGGACAAGGGCCTTCGTCTAAGAAGAAGAGTTCGACTTTGATCGAATGACGACGGGATAACATTTTGATAACTTCGAAAAGACACCCTTTAAGGCCAAGGACCTTCGCCAAAGAAGAAGAGTTCGACCTTGATCGTACAACGACGGGTTAATATTTCTACAAGTTAGAAATAACACCCTTTAAGGCCAAAGGCCTTCTCCAAATAAGAAGTGTTCGTCCTTGATCGAACGACGACGGGTTAATATTTCAACAAGTTCGAAATAATACACGTTAAGTCCAAGGGCCTTTGCCAAAGAAGAAGTGTTCGATCTTGATCGAACGACGACGGGTTAATATTTCGACAAGTTCGAAATAATACCCTTTAAGGCCAAAGGCCTTCAACAAAGAAGAAGAGTTCGACCTTGATCGAACGACGACGGGTTAACATTTCGATTAGTTCGAAATAACAACCTTAAGGACAAGGTCCTTCGTCTAAGAAGAAGACTTCGACCTTGATCGAATGACGACGGGTTAACATTTTGATAACATCGAAAAGACACCCTTTAAGGCCAATGGCCTTCGCCAAAGAAGAAGAGTTCGACCTTGATCGTACGACGACGGGTTAATATTTCTACAAGTTAGAAATAACACCCTTTAAGGCCAAGGGCCTTCTCCAAAGAAGATGAGTTCGACCTTGATCGAACGACGATGGGTTAACATTTCGATAAGTTCGAAATAACATCCTTTATGGCCAAGGGCCTTCGCCAATAAAGAAGAGTTCCACCTTGATCGAACGACGACGAGTTAATATTTCAACAAGTTCGAAATAACACCCTTTAAGGCCAAGGGCCATGGCCAATAAAGAAGAGTTTGACATTGATCGAACGACGATTAGTTATTATTTCGATAAGTTCGAAATAACACCCTTTAAGGCCAAGGACCTTCTCCAAATAAGAAGAGTTCGACCTTGATCGAACGACGACGGGTTAACATTTCGATAAGTTCGAAATAACAACCTTAAGGACAAGGTCCTTCGTCTAAGATGAAGAGTTCGACCTTGATCGAATGACGACGGGTTAACATTTTGATAACTTCGAAAAGACACCCTTTAAGGCGAAGGGCCTTCACCAAAGAAGAAGAGTTCGACCTTGATCGAACGACGACGGGTTAACATTTCGATAAGTTCGAAATAAGAACCTTAAGGACAAGGGCCTTCGTCTAAGAAGAAGAGTTCGACTTTGATCGAATGACGACGGGATAACATTTTGATAACTTCGAAAAGACACCCTTTAAGGCCAAGGACCTTCGCCAAAGAAGAAGAGTTCGACCTTGATCGTACAACGACGGGTTAATATTTCTACAAGTTAGAAATAACACCCTTTAAGGCCAAAGGCCTTCTCCAAATAAGAAGTGTTCGTCCTTGATCGAACGACGACGGGTTAATATTTCAACAAGTTCGAAATAATACACGTTAAGTCCAAGGGCCTTTGCCAAAGAAGAAGTGTTCGATCTTGATCGAACGACGACGGGTTAATATTTCGACAAGTTCGAAATAATACCCTTTAAGGCCAAAGGCCTTCACCAAAGAAGAAGAGTTCGTCCTTGATCGAACGACGACGGGTTAACATTTCGATAAGTTCGAAATAACAACCTTAAGGACAAGGGCCTTCGTCTAAGAAGAAGAGTTCGACCTTGATCGAATGACGACGGGTTAACATTTTGATAACTTCGAAAAGACACCCTTTAAGGCCAAGGGCCTTCTCCAAAGAAGAAGTGTTCGACCTTGATCAAACGACGACGAGTTAATATTTCGACAAGTTCGAAATAATACACGTTAAGTCCAAGGGCCTTCGCCAAAGAAGAAGTGTTCGATCTTGATCGAACGACGACGTGTTAATATTTCGACAAGTTCGAAATAATACCCTTTAAGGCCAAAGTCCTTCACCAAAGAAGAAGAGTTCGACCTTGATCGAATGACGACGGGTTAACATTTCGATAAGTTTGAAATAACACCCTTTAAGGCCAAGGGCCTTCTCCAAAGAAGAAGAGTTCGACTTTGATCGAATGACGACGAGATAACATTTTGATAACTTCGAAAAGACACCCTTTAAGGCCAAGGACCTTCGCCAAAGAAGAAGAGTTCGACCTTGATCGTACGACGACGGGTTAATATTTCTACAAGTTAGAAATAACACCCTTTAAGGCCAAAGGCCTTCTCCAAAGAAGAAGTGTTCAACCTTGATCGAACGACGACGGGTTAAGATGTCGATAAGTTCAAAATAACACAATTTAAGGCCAAGGGCCTTTGCAAAAGAAGAAGAGTTCTGCCTCGATGGGTTAATATTTCGATAAGTTTGAAATAACACCCTTTAAAGCCAAGGGCCTTCTCCAAAAAAGAAGAGTTCGACCTTGATCGAACGACGACGGGTAAACATTTCGATTAGTTCGAAATAACAACCTTAAGGACAAGGTCCTTCATCTAAGAAGAAGAGTTCGACCTTGATCGAATGACGACGGGTTAACATTTTGATAACATCGAAAAGACACCCTTTAAGGCCAAGGGCCTTCGCCAAAGAAGAAGAGTTCAACCTTGATCGTACGACGACGGGTTAATATTTCTACAAGTTAGAAATAACACCGTTTAAGGACAATGGCCTTCTCCAAAGAAGAATAGTTCGACCTTGATCGAACGACGATGGGTTAACATTTCGATAAGTTCGAAATAACAACCTTAAGGACAAGGTCCTTCATCTAAGAAGAAGAGTTCGACCTTGATCGAATGACGACGGGTTAACATTTTGATAACTTCGAAAAGACACCCTTTAAGGCCAAGGGCCTTCTCCAAAGAAGAAGTGTTCGACCTTGATCAAATGACGACGGGTTAATATTTCGACAAGTTCGAAATAATACACGTTAAGTCAAAGGGCCTTCGCCAAAGAAGAAGTGTTCGATCTTGATCGAACGACGACGGGTTAATATTTATACAAGTTAGAAATAACACCCTTTAAGGCCAAAGGCCTTCTCCAAAGAAGAAGTGTTCGACCTTGATCGAACGACGACGGGTTAATATTTCGACAAGTTCGAAATAATACACGTTAAGTCCAAGGGCCTTCGCCAAAGAATAAGAGTTCGACCTTGATCGAACGACGACGGGTTAACATTTCGATAAGTTCGAAATAACAACCTTAAGGACAAGGTCCTTCGTCTAAGAAGAAGAGTTCGACCTTGATCGAATGACGACGGGTTAACATTTTGATAACTTCGAAAAGACACCCTTTAAGGCCAAGGGCCTTCTCCAAAGATGAAGTGTTCGACCTTGATCGAATGGCGACGGGTTAATATTTCGACAAGTTCGAAATAATACACGTTAAGTCCAAGGGCCTTCGCCAAAGAAGAAGTGTTCGATCTTGATCGAACGACGACGGGTTAATATTTCTACAAGTTAGAAATAACACCCTTTAAGGCCAAAGGCCTTCTCCAAAGAAGAAGTGTTCGACCTTGATCAAACGACGACGGGTTAATATTTCGACAAGTTCGAAATAATACACGTTAAGTCCAAGGGCCTTCGCCAAAGAAGAAGTGTTCGATCTTGATCGAACGACGACGGGTTAATATTTCGACAAGTTCGAAATAATACCCTTTAAGGCCAAAGGCCTTCACCAAAGATGAAGAGTTCGACCTTGATTGAACGACGACGAGTTAACATTTCGATAAGTTCGAAATAACAACCTTAAGGACAAGGTCCTTCATCTAAGAAGAAGAGTTCGACCTTGATCGAATGACGACGGGTTAACATTTTGATAACTTCGAAAAGACACCCTTTAAGGCCAAGGGCCTTCTCCAAAGAAGAAGTGTTCGACCTTGATCAAACGACGACGGGTTAATATTTCGACAAGTTCGAAATAATACACGTTAAGTCCAAGGGCCTTCGCCAAAGAAGAAGTGTTCGATCTTGATCGAACGACGACGTGTTAATATTTCGACAAGTTCGAAATAATACCCTTTAAGGCCAAAGGCCTTCACCAAAGAAGAAGAGTTCGACCTTGATCGAATGACGACGGGTTAACATTTCGATAAGTTCGAAATAACAACCTTAAGGACAAGGGCCTTCATCTAAGAAGAAGAGTTCGACCTTGATCGAATGACGACAGGATAACATTTTGATACCTTCGAAAAGACACCCTTTAAGGCCAAGGACCTTCGCCAAAGAAGAAGAGTTCGACCTTGATCGTACGACGACGGGTTAATATTTCTACAAGTTAGAAATAACACCCTTTAAGGCCAAAGGCCTTCTCCAAAGAAGAAGTGTTCAACCTTGATCGAACGACGACGGGTTAAGATGTCGATAAGTTCAAAATAACACAATTTAAGGCCAAGGGCCTTTGCAAAAGAAGAAGAGTTCTGCCTCGATGGGTTAATATTTCGATAAGTTTGAAATAACACCCTTTAAAGCCAAGGGCCTTCTCCAAAAAAGAAGAGTTCGACCTTGATCGAACGACGACGGGTAAACATTTCGATTAGTTCAAAATAACAACCTTAAGGACAAGGTCCTTCGTCTAAGAAGAAGAGTTCGACCTTGATCGAATGACGACGGGTTAACATTTTGATAACATCGAAAAGACACCCTTTAAGGCCAAGGGCCTTCGCCAAAGAAGAAGAGTTCAACCTTGATCGTACGACGACGGGTTAATATTTCTACAAGTTAGAAATAACACCGTTTAAGGACAATGGCCTTCTCCAAAGAAGAATAGTTCGACCTTGATCGAATGACGACGGGTTAATATTTCGACAAGTTCGAAATAATACACGTTAAGGCCAAGGGCCTTCGCCAAAGAAGAAGAGTTCGACCTTGATCGTACGACGACGGGTTAATATTTCTACAAGTTAGAAATAACACCGTTTAAGGCCAACGGCCTTCTCCAAAGAAGAAGAGTTCGACCTTGATCGAACGACGACGGGTTAACATTTCGATAAGTTCGAAATAACAACCTTAAGGACAAGGTCCTTCATCTAAGAAGAAGAGTTCGACCTTGATCTAATGACGACGGGTTAACATTTTGATAACTTCGAAAAGACACCCTTTAAGGCCAAGGGCCTTCTCCAAAGAAGAAGTGTTCGACCTTGATCAAACGATGACGGGTTAATATTTCGAGAAGTTCGAAATAATATACGTTAAGTCCAAGGGCCTTCGCCAAAGAAGAAGTGTTCGATCTTGTTCGAACGACGACGTGTTAATATTTCGACAAGTTCGAAATAATACCCTTTAAGGCCAAATGCCTTCACCAAAGAAGAAGAGTTCGACCTTGATCAAACGACGACGGGTTAACATTTCGATAAGTTCGAAATAACAACCTTAAGGACAAGGGCCTTCGTCTAAGAAGAAGAGTTCGACCTTGATCAAATGACGACGGGATAACATTTTGATAACTTCGAAAAGACACCCTTTAAGGCCAAGGACCTTCGCCAAAGAAGAAGAGTTCGACCTTGATCGTACGACGACGGGTTAACATTTTCATAACATCGAAAAGACACCCTTTAAGGCCAAGGGCCTTCGCCAAAGAAGAAGAGTTCGACCTTGTTCGTACGACGACGGGTTAATATTTCTACAAGTTAGAAATAACACCGTTTAAGGCCAAGGGCCTTCTCCAAAGAAGAAGAGTTCGACCTTGATCGAACGACGACGGGTTAACATTTCGATAAGTTCGAAATAACAACCTTAAGGACAAGGTCCTTCGTCTAAGAAGAAGAGTTCGACCTTGATCGAATGACGACGGGTTAACATTTTGATAACTTCGAAAAGACACCCTTTAAGGCCAAGGGCCTTCTCCAAAGATGAAGTGTTCGACCTTGATCGAATGGACGACGGGTTAATATTTCGACAAGTTCGAAATAATACACGTTAAGTCCAAGGGCCTTCGCCAAAGAAGAAGAGTTCGACCTTGATCGAATGACGACGGGTTAACATTTTGATAACTTCGAAAAGACACCCTTTAAGGCCAAGGGCCTTCACCAAAGAAGAAGAGTTCGACCTTGATCGAACGACGACGGGTTAACATTTCGATAAGTTCGAAATAACAACCTTAAGGACAAGGGCCTTCGTCTAAGAAGAAGAGTTCGACCTTGATCGAATGACGACGGGATAACATTTTGATAACTTCGAAAAGACACCCTTTAAGGCCAAGGACCTTCGCCAAAGAAGAAGAGTTCGACCTTGATCGTACGACGACGGGTTAATATTTCTACAAGTTAGAAATAACACCCTTTAAGGCCAAAGGCCTTCTCCAAAGAAGAAGTGTTCGACCTTGATCGAACGACGACGGGTTAATATTTCGATAAGTTCGAAATAATACCCTTTAAGGCCAAGGGCCTTCTCCAAAGAAGAAGAGTTCAACCTTGATCGAACGACGACGGGTTAAGATGTCGATAAGTTCAAAATAACACAATTTAAGGCCAAGGGCCTTTGCAAAAGAAGAAGAGTTCTGCCTTGATCTAACGTCGATGGGTTAACTTTTCGACACGTTCAAAATAATACACTTTAAGGCCAAGGCCCGCGCCAAAGAAGAAGTGTTCGACCTTGATCGAACAACGACGGGTTAATATTTTGACAAGTTCGAAATAATACACTTTATGGCCAAGGGCCTTCGCCAAGAAGGAGAGTTCGACCTTGATCGAACGACGACGGGTTACCATTTCGACAAGTTCAAAATAATACACTTTAAGGCCAAGGGCCTTCACCAAAGAAGAAGAGTTCGACCTTGATCGAATGACGACGGGTTAACATTTTGATAACTTCGAAAAGACACCCTTTAAGGACAAGGGCCTTCGCCAAAGAAGAAGAGTTCGACCTTGATCGTATGACGACAGGTTAATATTTCTACAAGTTAGAAATAACACCCTTTAAGGCCAAGGGCCTTCTCCAAAGAAGAAGAGTTCGACCTTGATCGAACGACTACGGGTTAACATTTCGATAAGTTCAAAATAACATCCTTTATGGCCAAGGACCTTCGCCAAAGAAGAAGAGTTCCACCTTTATCGAACGACGACGAGTTAATATTTCAACAAGTTCGAAATAACACCCTTTAAGTCCAAGGGCCATGGCCAATAAAGAAGAGTTCGACCTTGATTGAACGACGACGGGTTAATATTTCGATAAGTTCGAAATAACACCCTTTAAGGCCAAGGGCCTTCTCCAAAGAAGAAGAGTTCGACCTTGATCGAACGACGACGGGTTAACATTTTAATAATTTCGAAATAATTCCCTTTAAGGACAAGGGCCTTCGCCAAAGAAGAAGAGTTCGACCTTGATCGAACGACGACGGGTTAAAATTTCAATAAGTTCGAAATAACATCCTTTATGGCCAAGGTCCTTCGCCAAGGAAGAAGAGTTCCACCTTGATCGAACGACGACGGGTTAATATTTCAACAAGTTCGAAATAACACCCTTTAAGGCCATGGTCCATGGCCAATAAAGAATAGTTCGACCTTGATCGAACGACGACGGGTTAGTATTTCGATAAGTTCGAAATAACACCCTTTAAGGCCAAGGGCCTTCTCCAAAGAAGAAGAGTTCGACCTTGATCGTACGACGACGGGTTAATATTTCTACAAGTTAGAAATAACACCCTTTAAGGCCAAAGGCCTTCTCCAAAGAAGAAGTGTTCGACCTTGATCGAACGACGACGGGTTAATATTTCGACAAGTTCGAAATAATACACTTTAAGGCCAAGGTCCTTCACCAAAGAAGAAGAGTTCGACCTTGATCGAACGACGACGGGTTAATATTTCGATAAGTTTGAAATAACACCCTTTAAGGCCAAGGGCCTTCTCCAAAGAAGAAGAGTTCGACCTTGATCGAACGACGACGGGTAAACATTTCGATTAGTTCGAAATAACAACCTTAAGGACAAGGTCCTTCGTCTAAGAAGAAGAGTTCGACCTTGATCGAATGACGACGGGTTAACATTTTGATAACATCGAAAAGACACCCTTTAAGGCCAAGGGCCTTCACGAAAGAAGAAGAGTTCGACCTTGATCGAACGACGACGGGTTAACATTTCGATAAGTTCGAAATAACAACCTTAAGGATAAGGGCCTTCGTCTAAGAAGAAGAGTTCGACCTTGATCGAATGACGACGGGATAACATTTTGATAACTTCGAAAAGACACCCTTTAAGGCCAAGGACCTTCGCCAAAGAAGAAGAGTTCGACCTTGATCGTACGACGACGGGTTAATATTTCTACAAGTTAGAAATAACACCCTTTAAGTCAAAGGCCTTCTCCAAAGAAGAAGTGTTCGACCTTGATTGAACGACGACGGGTTAATATTTCGATAAGTTCAAAATAATACCCTTTAAGGCCAAGGGCCTTCTCCAAAGAAGAAGAGTTCGACCTTGGTCGAACGACGACGGGTTAAGATGTCGATAAGTTCAAAATAATACAATTTAAGGCCAAGGGCCTTTGCAAAAGAAGAAGAGTTCTACCTTGATCGAACGTCGACGGGTTAACTTTTCGACAAGTTCAAAATAATACACTTTAAGGCCAAGGCTTGCGCCAAAGAAGAAGTGTTCGACCTTGATCGAACGACGACGGGTTAACATTTCGACAAGTTCGAAATAATACACTTTAAGGCCAAGGGCCTTCACCAAAGAAGAAGAGTTCGACCTTGATCGAATGACGACGGGTTAACATTTTGATAACTTCGAAAAGACACCCTTTAAGGACAAGGGCCTTCGCCAAAGAAGAAGAGTTCGACCTTGATCGTACGACGACAGGTTAATATTTCTACAAGTTAGAAATAACACCCTTTAAGCCCAAGGGCCTTCTCCAAAGAAGAAGAGTTCGACCTTGATCGAACGACTACGGGTTAACATTTCGATAAGTTCGAAATAACATCCTTTATGGCCAAGGGCCTTCGCCAAAGAAGAAGAGTTCCACCTTTATTGAACGACGAGGAGTTAATATTTCAACACGTTCGAAATAACACCCTTTAAGGCCAAGGGCCATGGCCAATAAAGAAGAGTTCGACCTTGATCGAACAACGACTGATTAATATTTCGATAAGTTCGAAATAACACCCTTTAAGGCCAAGGGCCTTCTCCAAAGAAGAAGAGTTCGACCTTTATCGAACGACGATGGTTTAACATTTTAATAATTTCGAAATAATTCCCTTTAAGGACAAGGGCCTTCGCCAAAGAAGAAGAGTTCGACCTTGATCGAACGACGACGGGTTAAAATTTCAATAAGTTCGAAATAACATCTTTTATGGCCAAGGTCCTTCGCCAAGGAAGAAGAGTTCCACCTTGATCGAACGACGACGGGTTAATATTTCGATAAGTTCGAAATAAAACCCTTTATGGATAAGGGACTTTGCCAAAGAAGAAGAGTTCGACCTTGATCGAACGATGACGGGTTAACTTTTCGACAAGTTCGAAATAATACACTTTAAGGCCAAAGAAGAAGTGTTCGACCATGATAGAACGACGACGGGTTAATATTTCGACAAGTTCGAAATAATACACTTTAAGGCCAAGGCCTGCGCCAAAGAAGAAGTGTTCGACCTTGATTGAACGACGACGGGTTAATATTTTGACAAGTTCGAAATAATACACTTTAAGGCCAAGGGCCTTCGCCAAGAAGGAGAGTTCGACATTGATCGAACGACGACGGGTTAACATTTCGACAAGTTCAAAATAATACACTTTAAGACCAAGGGCCTTCACCAAAGAAGAAGAGTTCGACCTTGATCGAATGACGACGGGTTAACATTTTGATAACTTCGAAAAGACACCCTTTAAGGACAAGGGCCTTCGCCAAAGAAGAAGAGTTCGCCTTGATCGTACGACGACGGGTTAATATTTCTACAAGTTAGAAATAACACCCTTTAAGCCCAAGGGCCTTCTCCAAAGAAGAAGAGTTCGACCTTGATCGAACGACTACGGGTTAACATTTCGATAAGTTCGAAATAACATCCTTTATGGCCAAGGGCCTTCGCCAAAGAAGAAGAGTTCCACCTTTATCGAACGACGACGAGTTAATATTTTAACAAGTTCGAAATAACACCCTTTAAGGCCAAGGGCCATGGCCAATAAAGAAGAGTTCGACCTTGATCGAACGACGACGGGTTAATATTTCGATAAGTTCGAAATAACACCCTTTAAGGCCAAGGGCCTTCTCCAAAGAAGAAGAGTTCGACCTTGATCGAACGACGACGAGTTAACATTTTAATAATTTCGAAATAATTCCCTTTAAGGACAAGGGCCTTCGCCAAAGAAGAAGAGTTCGACCTTGATCGAACGACGACGGGTTAAAATTTCAATAAGTTCGAAATAACATCCTTTATGGCCAAGGGCCTTCGCCAAGGAAGAAGAGTTCCACCTTGATCAAACGACGACGGGTTAATATTTCGAGAAGTTCGAAATAAAACCCTTTATGGACAAGGGACTTTGCCATAGAAGAAGAGTTCGACCTTGATCGAACGATGACGGGTTAACTTTTCGACAAGTTCGAAATAATACTCTTTAAGGCCAAAGAAGAAGTGTTCGACCATGATAGAACGACGACGGGTTAATATTTTGACAAGTTCGAAATAATACACTTTAAGGCCAAGGGCCTTCGCCAAGAAGGAGAGTTCGACCTTGATCGAACGACGACGGGTTAACATTTCGACAAGTTCAAAATAATACACTTTAAGGCCAAGGGACTTCACCAAAGAAGAAGAGTTCGACCTTGATCGAATGACGACGGGTTAACATTTTGATAAATTCGAAAAGACACCCTTTAAGGACAAGGGCCTTCGCCAAAGAAGAAGAGTTCGACCTTGATCGTACGACGACGGGTTAATATTTCTACAAGTTAGAAATAACACCCTTTAAGCCCAAGGGCCTTCTCCAAAGAAGAAGAGTTCGACCTTGATCGAACGACTACGGGTTAACATTTCGATAAGTTCGAAATAACATCCTTTATGGCCAAGGGCCTTCGCCAAAGAAGAAGAGTTCCACCTTTATCGAACGACGACGAGTTAATATTTCAACAAGTTCGAAAGAACACCCTTTAAGGCCAAGGGCCATGGCCAATAAAGATGAGTTCGACCTTGATCGAACGACGACGGGTTAATATTTCGATAAGTTCGAAATAACACCCTTTAAGGCCAAGGGCCTTCTCCAAAGAAGAAGAGTTCGACCTTGATCGAACGACGATGGGTTAACATTTTGATAACTTCGAAAAGACACCCTTTAAGGACAAGGGCCTTCGCCAAAGAAGAAGAGTTCGACCTTGATCGTATGACGACAGGTTAATATTTCTACAAGTTAGAAATAACACCCTTTAAGGCCAAGGGCCTTCTCCAAAGAAGAAGAGTTCGACCTTGATCGAACGACTACGGGTTAACATTTCGATAAGTTCAAAATAACATCCTTTATGGCCAAGGACCTTCGCCAAAGAAGAAGAGTTCCACCTTTATCGAACGACGACGAGTTAATATTTCAACAAGTTCGAAATAACACCCTTTAAGTCCAAGGGCCATGGCCAATAAAGAAGAGTTCGACCTTGATTGAACGACGACGGGTTAATATTTCGATAAGTTCGAAATAACACCCTTTAAGGCCAAGGGCCTTCTCCAAAGAAGAAGAGTTCGACCTTGATCGAACGACGACGGGTTAACATTTTAATAATTTCGAAATAATTCCCTTTAAGGACAAGGGCCTTCGCCAAAGAAGAAGAATTCGACCTTGATCGAACGACGACGGGTTAAAATTTCAATAAGTTCGAAATAACATCCTTTATGGCCAAGGTCCTTCGCCAAGGAAGAAGAGTTCCACCTTGATCGAACGACGACGGGTTAATATTTCAACAAGTTCGAAATAACACCCTTTAAGGCCATGGTCCATGGCCAATAAAGAATAGTTCGACCTTGATCGAACGACGACGGGTTAATATTTCGATAAGTTCGAAATAACACCCTTTAAGGCCAAGGGCCTTCTCCAAAGAAGAAGAGTTCGACCTTGATCGTACGACGACGGGTTAATATTTCTACAAGTTAGAAATAACACCCTTTAAGGCCAAAGGCCTTCTCCAAAGAAGAAGTGTTCGACCTTGATCGAACGACGACGGGTTAATATTTCGACAAGTTCGAAATAATACACTTTAAGGCCAAGGTCCTTCACCAAAGAAGAAGAGTTTCGACCTTGATCGAACGACGACGGGTTAATATTTCGATAAGTTTGAAATAACACCCTTTAAGGCCAAGGGCCTTCTCCAAAGAAGAAGAGTTCGACCTTGATCGAACGACGACGGGTAAACATTTCGATTAGTTCGAAATAACAACCTTAAGGACAAGGTCCTTCGTCTAAGAAGAAGAGTTCGACCTTGATCGAATGACGACGGGTTAACATTTTGATAACATCGAAAAGACACCCTTTAAGGCCAAGGGCCTTCACGAAAGAAGAAGAGTTCGACCTTGATCGAACGACGACGGGTTAACATTTCGATAAGTTCGAAATAACAACCTTAAGGATAAGGGCCTTCGTCTAAGAAGAAGAGTTCGACCTTGATCAAATGACGACGGGATAACATTTTGATAACTTCGAAAAGACACCCTTTAAGGCCAAGGACCTTCGCCAAAGAAGAAGAGTTCGACCTTGATCGTACGACGACGGGTTAATATTTCTACAAGTTAGAAATAACACCCTTTAAGTCAAAGGCCTTCTCCAAAGAAGAAGTGTTCGACCTTGATTGAACGACGACGGGTTAATATTTCGATAAGTTCAAAATAATACCCTTTAAGGCCAAGGGCCTTCTCCAAAGAAGAAGAGTTCGACCTTGGTCGAACGACGACGGGTTAAGATGTCGATAAGTTCAAAATAATACAATTTAAGGCCAAGGGCCTTTGCAAAAGAAGAAGAGTTCTACCTTGATCGAACGTCGACGGGTTAACTTTTCGACAAGTTCAAAATAATACACTTTAAGGCCAAGGCTTGCGCCAAAGAAGAAGTGTTCGACCTTGATCGAACGACGACGGGTTAACATTTCGACAAGTTCGAAATAATACACTTTAAGGCCAAGGGCCTTCACCAAAGAAGAAGAGTTCGACCTTGATCGAATGACGACGGGTTAACATTTTGATAACTTCGAAAAGACACCCTTTAAGGACAAGGGCCTTCGCCAAAGAAGAAGAGTTCGACCTTGATCGTACGACGACGGGTTAATATTTCTACAAGTTAGAAATAACACCCTTTAAGCCCAAGGGCCTTCTCCAAAGAAGAAGAGTTCGACCTTGATCGAACGACTACGGGTTAACATTTCGATAAGTTCGAAATAACATCCTTTATGGCCAAGGGCCTTCGCCAAAGAAGAAGAGTTCCACCTTTATTGAACGACGAGGAGTTAATATTTCAACACGTTCGAAATAACACCCTTTAAGGCCAAGGGCCATGGCCAATAAAGAAGAGTTCGACCTTGATCGAACAACGACTGATTAATATTTCGATAAGTTCGAAATAACACCCTTTAAGGCCAAGGGCCTTCTCCAAAGAAGAAGAGTTCGACCTTTATCGAACGACGATGGTTTAACATTTTAATAATTTCGAAATAATTCCCTTTAAGGACAAGGGCCTTCGCCAAAGAAGAAGAGTTCGACCTTGATCGAACGACGACGGGTTAAAATTTCAATAAGTTCGAAATAACATCTTTTATGGCCAAGGTCCTTCGCCAAGGAAGAAGAGTTCCACCTTGATCGAACGACGACGGGTTAATATTTCGATAAGTTCGAAATAAAACCCTTTATGGATAAGGGACTTTGCCAAAGAAGAAGAGTTCGACCTTGATCGAACGATGACGGGTTAACTTTTCGACAAGTTCGAAATAATACACTTTAAGGCCAAAGAAGAAGTGTTCGACCATGATAGAACGACGACGGGTTAATATTTCGACAAGTTCGAAATAATACACTTTAAGGCCAAGGCCTGCGCCAAAGAAGAAGTGTTCGACCTTGATTGAACGACGACGGGTTAATATTTTGACAAGTTCGAAATAATACACTTTAAGGCCAAGGGCCTTCGCCAAGAAGGAGAGTTCGACATTGATCGAACGACGACGGGTTAACATTTCGACAAGTTCAAAATAATACACTTTAAGGCCAAGGGCCTTCACCAAAGAAGAAAAGTTCGACCTTGATCGAATGACGACGGGTTAACATTTTGATAACTTCGAAAAGACACCCTTTAAGGACAAGGGCCTTCGCCAAAGAAGAAGAGTTCGCCTTGATCGTACGACGACGGGTTAATATTTCTACAAGTTAGAAATAACACCCTTTAAGCCCAAGGGCCTTCTCCAAAGAAGAAGAGTTCGACCTTGATCGAACGACTACGGGTTAACATTTCGATAAGTTCGAAATAACATCCTTTATGGCCAAGGGCCTTCGCCAAAGAAGAAGAGTTCCACCTTTATCGAACGACGACGAGTTAATATTTTAGCAAGTTCGAAATAACACCCTTTAAGGCCAAGGGCCATGGCCAATAAAGAAGAGTTCGACCTTGATCGAACGACGACGGGTTAATATTTCGATAAGTTCGAAATAACACCCTTTAAGGCCAAGGGCCTTCTCCAAAGAAGAAGAGTTCGACCTTGATCGAACGACGACGAGTTAACATTTTAATAATTTCGAAATAATTCCCTTTAAGGACAAGGGCCTTCGCCAAAGAAGAAGAGTTCGACCTTGATCGAACGACGACGGGTTAAAATTTCAATAAGTTCGAAATAACATCCTTTATGGCCAAGGGCCTTCGCCAAGGAAGAAGAGTTCCACCTTGATCAAACGACGACGGGTTAATATTTCGAGAAGTTCGAAATAAAACCCTTTATGGACAAGGGACTTTGCCATAGAAGAAGAGTTCGACCTTGATCGAACGATGACGGGTTAACTTTTCGACAAGTTCGAAATAATACTCTTTAAGGCCAAAGAAGAAGTGTTCGACCATGATAGAACGACGACGGGTTAATATTTTGACAAGTTCGAAATAATACACTTTAAGGCCAAGGGCCTTCGCCAAGAAGGAGAGTTCGACCTTGATCGAACGACGACGGGTTAACATTTCGACAAGTTCAAAATAATACACTTTAAGGCCAAGGGACTTCACCAAAGAAGAAGAGTTCGACCTTGATCGAATGACGACGGGTTAACATTTTGATAAATTCGAAAAGACACCCTTTAAGGACAAGGGCCTTCGCCAAAGAAGAAGAGTTCGACCTTGATCGTACGACGACGGGTTAATATTTCTACAAGTTAGAAATAACACCCTTTAAGCCCAAGGGCCTTCTCCAAAGAAGAAGAGTTCGACCTTGATCGAACGACTACGGGTTAACATTTCGATAAGTTCGAAATAACATCCTTTATGGCCAAGGGCCTTCGCCAAAGAAGAAGAGTTCCACCTTTATCGAACGACGACGAGTTAATATTTCAACAAGTTCGAAATAACACCCTTTAAGGCCAAGGGCCATGGCCAATAAAGATGAGTTCGACCTTGATCGAACGACGACGGGTTAATATTTCGATAAGTTCGAAATAACACCCTTTAAGGCCAAGGGCCTTCTCCAAAGAAGAAGAGTTCGACCTTGATCGAACGACGATGGGTTAACATTTTGATAACTTCGAAAAGACACCCTTTAAGGCCAAGGGCCTTCGCTAAAGAAGAAGAGTTCGACCTTGATCGTACGACGACGGGTTAATATTTCTACAAGTTAGAAATAACACCGTTTAGGGCCAAGGGCCTTCTCCAAAGAAGAAGAGTTCGCCCTTGATCGAACGACTATGGGTTAACATTTCGATAAGTTCGAAATAACATCCTTTATGGCCAAGGGCCTTCGCCAAAAAAGAAGTGTTCCACCTTTATCAAGCGACGACGAGTTAATATTTCAACAAGTTCGAAATAACACCCTTTAAGGCCAAGGGCCATGGCCAATAAAGAAGAGTTCGACCTTGATCGAACGACGACGGGTTAATATTTCGATAAGTTCGAAATAACACCCTTTAAGGCCAAGGGCCTTCTCCAAAGAAGAAGAGTTCGACCTTGATCGAACGACGACGGGTTAACATTTTAATAATTTCGAAATAATTCCCTTTAAGGACAAGGGCCTTCGCCAAAGAAGAAGAGTTCGACCTTGATCGAACGACGACGGGTTAAAATTTCAATAAGTTCGAAATAACATCCTTTATGGCCAAGGGCCTTCGCCAAGGAAGAAGAGTTCCACCTTGATCGAACGACGACGGGTTAATATTTCAACAAGTTCGAAATAACACCCTTTAAGGCCATGGTCCATGGCCAATAAAGAAGAGTTCGACCTTGATCGAACGACGACGGGTTAATATTTCGATAAATTCGAAATAACACCCTTTAAGGCCAAGGGCCTTCTCCAAAGAAGAAGAGTTCGACCTTGATCGAACGAGGATGGGTTAACATTTTGAGAAGTTCGAAATAATGACCTTTAAGGCCAAGGGCTTTCGCCAAAGAAGAAGAGTTCGACCTTGATCGAACGACGACGGGTTAATATTTCGATAAGTTCGAAATAACACCCTTTAAGGCCAAGGGCCTTCGCCAAAGAAGAAGAGTTCGACCTTGATCGAATGACGATGGGTTAACATTTCGATAAGTTCGAAATAAAACCCTTTATGGCCAAGGGACTTTGCCAAAGAAGAAGAGTTCGACCTTGATCGAACGATGACGGGTTAACTTTTCGACAAGTTCGAAATAATACACTTTAAGGCCAAAGAAGAAGAGTTCGACCTTGATCGAACGACGACGGGTTAACATTTCGATAATTTCGAAATAATTCCCTTTAAGGACAAGGGCCTTCG
Source organism: Nicotiana tabacum (assembly GCF_000715075.1). Lineage (NCBI taxonomy): Eukaryota > Viridiplantae > Streptophyta > Magnoliopsida > Solanales > Solanaceae > Nicotiana > Nicotiana tabacum. The sequence continues at coordinate 70,414,056 of NC_134085.1, forward strand.
CCAAAGAAGAAGAGTTCGACCTTGATCGAACGACGACGGGTTAAAATTTCAATAAGTTCGAAATAACATCCTTTATGGTCAAAGGCCTTCGCCAAGGAAGAAGAGTTCCACCTTGATCGAACGACGACGAGTTAATATTTTGATAAGTTCGAAATAAAACCCTTTATGGACAAGGGACTTTGCCAAAGAAGAAGAGTTCGACCTTGATCGAACGACGACGGGTTAACTTTTCGACAAGTTCGAAATAATACACTTTAAGGCCAAAGAAGAAGTGTTCGACCATGATAGAACGACGACGGGTTAATATTTCGACAAGTTCGAAATAATACACTTTAAGGCCAAGGGTGTTCGACCTTGATTGAACGACGACGGGTTAATATTTTGACAAGTTCGAAATAATACACTTTAAGGCCAAGGGCCTTCGCCAAGAAGGAGAGTTCGACCTTGATCGAATGACGATGGGTTAACATTTCGATAAGTTCGAAATAAAACCCTTTATGGCCAAGGGACTTTGCCAAAGAAGAAGAGTTCGACCTTGATCGAACGATGACGGGTTAACTTTTCGACAAGTTCGAAATAATACACTTTAAGGCCAAAGAAGAAGTGTTCGACCATGATAGAACGACGACGGGTTAATATTTCGACAAGTTCGAAATAAAACACTTTAAGGCCAAGGGTGTTCGACCTTGATTGAACGACGACGGGTTAATATTTCGATAAGTTCGAAATAACACCCTTTAAGGCCAAGGGCCTTCGCCAAAGAAGAAGAGTTCGACCTTGATCGAATGACGATGGGTTAACATTTCGATAAGTTCGAAATAAAACCCTTTATGGCCAAGGGACTTTGCCAAAGAAGAAGAGTTCGACCTTGATCGAACGATGACGGGTTAACTTTTCGACAAGTTCGAAATAATACACTTTAAGGCCAAGGGCATTCTCCAAAGAAGAAGAGTTCGACCTTGATCGAACGACGACGGGTTAACATTTCGATAATTTCGAAATAATTCCCTTTAAGGACAAGGGCCTTCGCCAAAGAAGAAGAGTTCGACCTTGATCGAACGACGACGGGTTAATATTTCGATAAGTTCGAAATAACACCCTTTAAGGCCAAGGGACTTCGCCAAAGAAGAAGAGTTCGACCTTGATCGAATAACGATGGGTTAACATTTCGATAAGTTCGAAATAAAACCCTTTATGGCCAAGGGACTTTGCCAAAGAAGAAGAGTTCGACCTTGATCGAACGATGACGGGTTAACTTTTCGACAAGTTCGAAATAATACACTTTAAGGCCAAAGAAGAAGTGTTCGACCATGATAGAACGACGACGGGTTAATATTTCGACAAGTTCGAAATAATACACTTTAAGGCCAAGGGTGTTCGACCTTGATTGAACGACGACGGGTTAATATTTTGACAAGTTCGAAATAATACACTTTAAGGCCAAGGGCCTTCGCCAAGAAGGAGAGTTCGACCTTGATCGAACGACGACGGGTTAACATTTCGACAAGTTCAAAATAATACACTTTAAGGCCATGGTCCATGGCCAATAAAGAAGAGTTCGACCTTGATCGAACGACGACGGGTTAATATTTCGATAAGTTCGAAATAACACCCTTTAAGGCCAAGGGCCTTCTCCAAAGAAGAAGAGTTCGACCTTGATCGAATGAGGATGGGTTAACATTTTGATAAGTTCGAAATAACGTCCTTTAAGGCCAAGGGGTTTCGCCAAAGAAGAAGAGTTCAACCTTGATCGAACGACGACGGGTTAATATTTCGATAAGTTCGAAATAACACCCTTTAAGGCCAAGGGACTTCGCCAAAGAAGAAGAGTTCGACCTTGATCGAATAACGATGGGTTAACATTTCGATAAGTTCGAAATAAAACCCTTTATGGCCAAGGGACTTTGCCAAAGAAGAAGAGTTCGACCTTGATCGAACGATGACGGGTTAACTTTTCGACAAGTTCGAAATAATACACTTTAAGTCCAAAGAAGAAGAGTTCGACCTTGATCGAACGACGACTGGTTAACATTTCGATAAGTTCGAAATAACAACCTTAAGGACAAGGTCCTTCGTCTAAGAAGAAGAGTTCGACCTTGATCGAATGACGACGGGTTAACATTTTGATAACTTCGAAAAGACACCCTTTAAGGCCAAGGGCCTTCACCAAAGAAGAAGAGTTCGACCTTGATCGAACGACGACGGGTTAACATTTCGATAAGTTCGAAATAACAACCTTAAGGACAAGGGCCTTCGTCTAAGAAGAAGAGTTCGACCTTGATCGAATGACGACGGGATAACATTTTGATAACTTCGAAAAGACACACTTTAAGGCCAAGGACCTTCGCCAAAGAAGAAGAGTTCGACCTTGATCGTACGACGACGGGTTAATATTTCTACAAGTTAGAAATAACACCCTTTAAGGCCAAAGGCCTTCTCCAAAGAAGAAGTGTTCGACCTTGATCGAAAGACGACGGGTTAATATTTCGACAAGTTCGAAATAATACACTTTAAGGCCAAGGGCCTTCACCAAAAAAGAAGAGTTCGACCTTGATCGAACGAAGACGGGTTAATATTTCGATAAGTTCGAAATAACACCCTTTAAGGCCAAGGGTCTTCTCCAAAGAAGAAGAGTTCGACCTTGATCGAACGACGACGGGTTAACATTTCGATTAGTTCGAAATAACAACCTTAAGGACTAGGTCCTTATTCTAAGAAGAAGAGTTCGACCTTGATCGAATGACGACGGGTTAACATTTTGATAACATCGAAAAGACACCCTTTAAGGACAAGGGCCTTCGCCAAAGAAGAAGAGTTCGACCTTGATCGTACGACGACGGGTTAATATTTCTACAAGTTAGAAATAACACCCTTTAAGGCCAATGGCCTTCTCCAAAGAAGAAGAGTTCGCCCTTGATCGAATGACGACGGGTTAACATTTCGATAAGTTCGAAATAACATCCTTTATGGCCAAGGTCCATCGCCAATGAAGAAGAGTTCCACCTTGATCGAACGACGACGAGTTAATATTTCAACAAGTTCGAAATAACACCCTTTAAGGCCAAGGGCCTTCTCCAAAGAAGAAGAGTTCGACCTTGATCGAACGACGTCGGATTAACATTTCGATAAATTCGAAATAACAACCTTAAGGACAAGGTCTTTCGTCTAAGAAGAAGAGTTCGACCTTGATCGAATGACGACGGGTTAACATTTTGATAACTTCGAAAAGACACCCTTTAAGGCCAAGGGCCTTCGCCAAAGAAGAAGAGTTCGACCTTGATCGTACGACGACGGGTTAATATTTCTACAAGTTAGAAATAACACCCTTTAAGGCCAAGGGCCTTCTCCAAAGAAGAAGAGTTCCACCTTGATCGAACGACGATGAGTTAATATTTCAACAAGTTCGAAATAACACCCTTTAAGGCCAAGGGCCATGGCCAATAAAGAAGAGTTCGACCTTGATCGAACGACGACGGGTTAATATTCGATAAGTTCGAAATAACACCCTTTAAGTCCAAGGGCCTTCTCCAAAGAAGAAGAGTTCGACCTTGATCGAACGACGACGGGTTAACATTTTGATAAGTTCGAAATAACACCCTTTAATGCCAAGGGCCTTCTCCAAAGAAGAAGAGTTCGACCTTGATCGAACGACGACGGGTTAACATTTCGATAAATTCGAAATAACAACCTTAAGGACAAGGTCCTTTGTCTAAGAAGAAAAGTTCGACCTTGATCGAATGACGACGGGTTAACATTTTGATAACTTCGAAAAGACACCCTTTAAGGCCAAGGGACTTCGCCAAAGAAGAAGAGTTCCACCTTGATCGAACGACGATGAGTTAATATTTCAACAAGTTCGAAATAACACCCTTTAAGGCCAAGGGCCAGGGCCAATAAAGAAGAGTTCGACCTTGATCGAACGACGACGGGTTAACATTTCGATAAGTTCGAAATAACAACCTTAAGGACAAGGGCCTTCGTCTAAGAAGAAGAGTTCGACCTTGATCGAATGACGACGGGATAACATTTTGATAACTTCGAAAAGACACCCTTAAGGACAAGGTCTTTCGCCAAAGAAGAAGAGTTCGACCTTGATCGAATGACGACGGGTTAACATTTCGATAAGTTCGAAATAACACCCTTAAGGCCAAAGGCCTTCTCCAAAGAAGAAGTGTTCGACCTTGATCGAAAGACGACGGGTTAATATTTCGACAAGTTCGAAATAATACACTTTAAGGCCAAGGGCCTTCACCAAAGAAGAAGAGTTCGACCTTGATCGAACGACGACGGGTTAATATTTCGATAAGTTCGAAATAACACCCTTTAAGGCCAAGGGCCTTCTCCAAAGAAGAAGAGTTCGACCTTGATCGAACGACGACGGGTTAACATTTCGATTAGTTCGAAATAACAACCTTAAGGACAAGGTCCTTATTCTAAGAAGAAGAGTTCGACCTTGATCGAATGACGACGGGTTAACATTTTGATAACATCGAAAAGACACCCTTTAAGGCCAAGGGCCTTCGCCAAAGAAGAAGAGTTCGACCTTGATCGTACGACGACGGGTTAATATTTCTACAAGTTAGAAAGAACACCCTTTAAGGCCAATGGCCTTCTCCAAAGAAGAAGAGTTCGACCTTGATCGAATGACGACGGGTTAACATTTCGATAAGTTCGAAATAACATCCTTTATGGCCAAGGGCCATCGCCAATGAAGAAGAGTTCCACCTTGATCGAACGACGGCGAGTTAATATTTCAACAAGTTCGAAATAACACCCTTTAAGGCCAAGGGCCATGGCCAATAAAGAAGAGTTCGACATTGATCGAACGACGACGGGTTAATATTTCGATAAGTTCGAAATAACACACTTTAAGGCCAAGGGCCTTCTCCAAAGAAGAAGAGTTCGACCTTGATCGAACGAGGATGGGTTAACATTTTGATAAGTTCGAAATAATGACCTTTAAGGCCAAGGGCTTTCGCCAAAGAAGAAGAGTTCAACCTTGATCGAACGACGACGGGTTAATATTTCGCTAAGTTCGAAATAACACCCTTTAAGGCCAAGGGCCTTCGCCAAAGAAGAATAGTTCGACCTTGATCGTACGATGACGGGTTAATATTTCTACAAGTTAGAAATAACACCCTTTAAGGCCAATGGCCTTCTCCAAAGAAGAAGACTTCGACCTTGATCGAACGACGACGGGTTAACATTTCGATAAGTTCGAAATAACATCCTTTATGGCCAAGGGCCTTCGCCAAAGAAGAAGAGTTCCACCTTGATCGAACGACGATGGGTTAATATTTCAACAAGTTCAAAATAACACCCTTTAAGGCCAAGGGCCATGGCCAATTAAGAAGAGTTCGACATTGATCGAACGACGACGGGTTAATATTCGATAAGTTCGAAATAACACTCTTTAAGGCCAAGGGCCTTCTCCAAAGAAGAAAAGTTCGACCTTGATCGAACGACGACGGGTTAACATTTTGATAAGTTCGAAATAACACCCTTTAAGGCCAAGGGCCTTCTCCAAAGAAGAAGAGTTCGACCTTGATCGAACGACGACGGGTTAACATTTCGATAAATTCGAAATAACAACCTTAAGGACAAGTTCCTTCGTCTAAAAAGAAGAGTTCGACCTTGATCGAATGACGACGGGTTAACATTTTGATAACTTCGAAAAGACACCCTTTAAGGCCAAGGGACTTCGCCAAAGAAGAAGAGTTCCACCTTGATCGAACGACGATGAGTTAATATTTCAACAAGTTCGAAATAACACCCTTTAAGGCCAAGGGCCAGGGCCAATAAAGAAGAGTTCGACCTTGATCGAACGACGACGGGTTAATATTTCTATAAGTTCGAAATAACACCCTTTAAGGCCAAGGGCCTTCTCCAAAGAAGAAGAGTTCGACCTTGATCGAACGACGACGGGTTAACATTTTAATAATTTCGAAATAATTCCCTTTAAGGACAAGGGCCTTCGCCAAAGAAGAAGAGTTCGACCTTGATCGAACGACGACGGGTTAAAATTTCAATAAGTTCGAAATAACATCATTTATGGCCAAGGGCCTTCGCCAAGGAAGAAGAGTTCCACCTTGATCGAACGACGACGGGTTAATATTTCAACAAGTTCGAAATAACACCCTTTAAGGCCATGGTCCATGGCCAATAAAGAAGAGTTCGACCTTGATCGAACGACGACGGGTTAATATTTCGATAAGTTCGAAATAACACCCTTTAAGGCCAAGGGCCTTCTCCAAAGAAGAAGAGTTCGACCTTGATCGAATGAGGATGGGTTAACATTTTGATAAGTTCGAAATAACGCCCTTTAAGGCCAAGGGGTTTCGCCAATGAAGAAGAGTTCAACCTTGATCGAACGACGACGGGTTAATATTTCGATAAGTTCGAAATAACACCCTTTAAGGCCAAGGGCCTTCGCCAAAGAAGAAGAGTTCGACCTTGATCGAATGACGATGGGTTAACATTTCGATAAGTTCGAAATAAAACCCTTTATGGCCAAGGGACTTTGCCAAAGAAGAAGAGTTCGATCTTGATCGAACGATGACGGGTTAAATTTTCGACAAGTTAGAAATAATACACTTTAAGGCCAAAGAAGAAGTGTTCGACCATGATAGAACGACGACGGGTTAATATTTCGACAAGTTCGAAATAATACACTTTAAGGCCAAGGCCTGCGCCAAAGAAGAAGTGTTCGACCTTGATCGAACGACGACGGGTTAATATTTTGACAAGTTCGAAATAATACACTTTAAGGCCAAGGGCCTTCGCCAAGAAGGAGAATTCGACCTTAATCGAACGACGACGGGTTAACATTTCGACAAGTTCGAAATAATACACTTTAAGGCCAAGGGCCTTCACCAAAGAAGAAGAGTTCGACCTTGATCGAATGACGACGGGTTAACATTTTGATAACTTCGAAAAGACACCCTTTAAGGCCAAGGGCCTTCGCCAAAGAAGAAGAGTTCGACCTTGATCGTACGACGACGGGTTAATATTTCTACAAGTTAGAAATAACACCGTTTAAGGCCAAGGGCCTTCTCCAAAGAAGAAGAGTTCGACCTTGATCGAACGACTACGGGTTAACATTTCGATAAGTTCGAAATAACATCCTTTATGGCCAAGGGCCTACGCCAAAGAAGAAGAGTTCCACCTTTATCAAGCGAAGACGAGTTAATATTTCAACAAGTTCGAAATAACACCCTTTAAGGCCAAGGGCTATGGCCAATAAAGAAGAGTTCGACCTTGATCGAACGACGACGGTTTAATATTTCGATAAGTTCGAAATAACATCCTTTAAGGCCAAGGGCCTTCTCCAAAGAAGAAGAGTTCGACCTTGATCGAACGACGACGGGTTAACATTTTAATAATTTCGAAATGATTCCCTTTAAGGACAAGGGCCTTCGCCAAAGAAGAAGAGTTCGACCTTGATCGAACGACGACGGGTTAAAATTTCAATAAGTTCGAAATAACATCCTTTATGGCCAAGGGCCTTCGCCAAGGAAGAAGAGTTCCACCTTGATCGAATGACGACGGGTTAATCTTTCAACAAGTTCGAAATAACACCCTTTAAGGCCATGGTCCATGGCCAATAAAGAAGATTTCGACCTTGATCGAACGACGACGGGTTAATATTTCGATAAGTTCGAAATAACACCCTTTAAGGCCAAGGGCCTTCTCCAAAGAAGAAGAGTTCGACCTTGATCGAATGAGGATGGGTTAACATTTTGATAAGTTCGAAATAACGCCCTTTAAGGTCAAGGGGTTTTGGCCAATGAAGAAGAGTTCAACCTTGATCGAACGACGACGGGTTAATATTTCGATAAGTTCGAAATAGCACCCTTTAAGGCCAAGGGCCTTCGCCAAAGAAGAATAGTTCGACCTTGATCGAATGACGATGGGTTAACATTTTGATAAGTTCGAAATAAAACCCTTTATGGCCAAGGGACTTTGCCAAAGAAGAAGAGTTCGACCTTGATCGAACGATGACGGGTTAAATTTTCGACAAGTTCGAAATAATACACTTTAAGGCCAAAGAAGAAGTGTTCGACCATGATAGAACGACGACGGGTTAATATTTCGACAAGTTCAAAATAATACACTTTAAGGCCAAGGCCTGCGCCAAAGAAGAAGTGTTCGACCTTGATCGAACGACGACGGGTTAATATTTTGACAAGTTCGTAATAATACACTTTAAGGCCAAGGGCCTTCGCCAAGAAGGAGAATTCGACCTTGATCGAACGACGACGGGTTAACATTTCGACAAGTTCGAAATAATACACTTTAAGGCCAAGGGCCTTCACCAAAGAAGAAGAGTTCGACCTTGATCGAATGACGACGGGTTAACATTTTGATAACTTCGAAAAGACACCCTTTAAGGCCAAGGGCCTTCGCCAAAGAAGAAGAGTTCGACCTTGATCGTACGACGACGGGTTAATATTTCTACAAGTTAGAAATAACACCGTTTAAGGCCAAGGGTCTTCTCCAAAGAAGAAGAGTTCGACCTTGATCGAACGACTACGGGTTAACATTTTGATAAGTTCGAAATAACATCCTTTATGGTCAAGGGCCTACGCCAAAGAAGAAGAGTTCCACCTTTATCAAGCGAAGACGAGTTAATATTTCAACAAGTTCGAAATAACACCCTTTAAGGCCAAGGGCTATGGCCAATAAAGAAGAGTTCGACCTTGATCGAACGACGACGGGTTAATATTTCGATAAGTTCGAAATAACACTCTTTAAGGCCAAGGGCCTTCTCCAAAGAAGAAGAGTTCGACCTTGATCGAACGACGACGGGTTAACATTTTAATAATTTCGAAATAATTCCCTTTAAGGACAAGGGCCTTCGCCAAAGAAGAAGAGTTCGACCTTGATCGAACGACGACGGGTTAAAATTTCAATAAGTTCGAAATAACATCCTTTATGGCCAAGGGCCTTCGCCAAGGAAGAAGAGTTCCACCTTGATCGAATGACGACGGGTTAATATTTCAACAAGTTCGAAATAACACCCTTTAAGGCCATGGGCCATGGCCAATAAAGAAGAGTTCGACCTTGATCGAACGACGACGGGTTAATATTTCGACAAGTTCGAAATAATACACTTTAAGGCCAAGGGCCTTCGCCAAGAAGGAGAGTTCGACCTTGATCGAACGAGGATGGGTTAACATTTTGATAAGTTCGAAATAATGACCTTTAAGGCCAAGGGCTTTCGCAAAAGAAGAAGAGTTCGACCTTGATCGAACGACGACGGGTTAATATTTCGATAAGTTCGAAATAACACCCTTTAAGGCCAAGGGCCTTCTCCAAAGAAGAAGAGTTCGACCTTGATCGAACGACGACGGGTTAACATTTTAATAATTTCGAAATAATTCCCTTTAAGGACAAGGGCCTTCGCCAAAGAAGAAGAGTTCGACCTTGATCGAACGACGACGGGTTAAAATTTCAATAAGTTCGAAATAACATCCTTTATGGCCAAGGGCCTTCGCCAAGGAAGAAGAGTTCCACCTTGATCGAACGACGACGGGTTAATATTTCGATAAGTTCGAAATAAAACCCTTTATGGACAAGGGACTTTGCCAAAGAAGAAGAGTTCGACCTTGATCGAACGATGACGGGTTAACTTTTCGACAAGTTCGAAATAATACCCTTTAAGGCCAAGGGCTATGGCCAATAAAGAAGAGTTCGACCTTGATCGAACGACGACGGGTTAATCTTTCAACAAGTTCGAAATAACACCCTTTAAGGCCATGGTCCATGGCCAATAAAGAAGATTTCGACCTTGATCGAACGACGACGGGTTAATATTTCAACAAGTTCGAAATAACACCCTTTAAGGCCAAGGGCCATGGCCAATAAAGAAGAGTTCGACCTTGATCGAACGACGACGGGTTAATATTTCGATAAGTTCGAAATAACACCCTTTAAGGCCAAGGGCCTTCTCCAAAGAAGAAGAGTTCGACCTTGATCGAACGACGACGGGTTAACATTTTAATAATTTCGAAATAATTCCCTTTAAGGACAAGGGCCTTCGCCAAAGAAGAAGAGTTCGACCTTGATCGAACGACGACGGGTTAAAATTTCAATAAGTTCGAAATAACATCCTTTATGGCCAAGGGCCTTCGCCAAGGAAGAAGAGTTCCACCTTGATCGAACGACGACGGGTTAATCTTTCAACAAGTTCGAAATAACACCCTTTAAGGCCATGGTCCATGGCCAATAAAGAAGATTTCGACCTTGATCGAACGACGACGGGTTAATATTTCGATAAGTTCGAAATAACACCCTTTAAGGCCAAGGGCCTTCTCCAAAGAAGAAGAGTTCGACCTTGATCGAATGAGGATGGGTTAACATTTTGATAAGTTCGAAATAACGCCCTTTAAGGTCAAGGGGTTTTGGCCAATGAAGAAGAGTTCAACCTTGATCGAACGACGACGGGTTAATATTTCGATAAGTTCGAAATAACACCCTTTAAGGCCAAGGGCCTTCACCAAAGAAGAATAGTTCGACCTTGATCGAATGACGATGGGTTAACATTTCGATAAGTTCGAAATAAAACCCTTTATGGCCAAGGGACTTTGCCAAAGAAGAAGAGTTCGACCTTGATCGAACGATGACGGGTTAAATTTTCGACAAGTTCGAAATAATACACTTTAAGGCCAAAGAAGAAGTGTTCGACCATGATAGAACGACGACGGGTTAATATTTCGACAAGTTCGAAATAATACACTTTAAGGCCAAGGCCTGCGCCAAAGAAGAAGTGTTCGACCTTGATCGAACGACGACGGGTTAATATTTTGACAAGTTCGAAATAATACACTTTAAGGCCAAGGGCCTTCGCCAAGAAGGAGAATTCGACCTTGATCGAACGACGACGGGTTAACATTTCGACAAGTTCGAAATAATACACTTTAAGGCCAAGGGCCTTCACCAAAGAAGAAGAGTTCGACCTTGATCGAATGACGACGGGTTAACATTTTGATAACTTCGAAAAGACACCCTTTAAGGCCAAGGGCCTTCGCCAAAGAAGAAGAGTTCGACCTTGATCGTACGACGACGGGTTAATATTTCTACAAGTTAGAAATAACACCGTTTAAGGCCAAGGGCCTTCTCCAAAGAAGAAGAGTTCGACCTTGATCGAACGACTACGGGTTAAAATTTTGATAAGTTCGAAATAACATCCTTTATGGCCAAGGGCCTACGCCAAAGAAGAAGAGTTCCACCTTTATCAAGCGAAGACGAGTTAATATTTCAACAAGTTCGAAATAACACCCTTTAAGGCCAAGGGCTATGGCCAATAAAGAAGAGTTCGACCTTGATCGAACGACGACGGGTTAATATTTCGATAAGTTCGAAATAACACCCTTTAAGGCCAAGGGCCTTCTCCAAAGAAGAAGAGTTCGACCTTGATCGAACGACGACGGGTTAACATTTTAATAATTTCGAAATAATTCCCTTTAAGGACAAGGGCCTTCGCCAAAGAAGAAGAGTTCGACCTTGATCGAACGACGACGGGTTAAAATTTCAATAAGTTCGAAATAACATCCTTTATGGCCAAGGGCCTTCGCCAAGGAAGAAGAGTTCCACCTTGATAGAACGACGACGGGTTAATATTTCAACAAGTTCGAAATAACACCCTTTAAGGCCATGGGCCATGGCCAATAAAGAAGAGTTCGACCTTGATCGAACGACGACGGGTTAATATTTCGACAAGTTCGAAATAATACACTTTAAGGCCAAGGGCCTTCGCCAAGAAGGAGAGTTCGACCTTGATCGAACGAGGATGGGTTAACATTTTGATAAGTTCGAAATAATGACCTTTAAGGCCAAGGGCTTTCGCCAAAGAAGAAGAGTTCGACCTTGATCGAACGACGACGGGTTAATATTTCGATAAGTTCGAAATAACACCCTTTAAGGCCAAGGGCCTTCGCCAAAGAAGAAGAGTTCGACCTTGATCGAATGACGATGGGTTAACATTTCGATAAGTTCGAAATAAAACCCTTTATGGCCAAGGGACTTTGCCAAAGAAGAAGAGTTCGACCTTGATCGAACGATGACGGGTTAACTTTTCGACAAGTTCGAAATAATACACTTTAAGGCCAAAGAAGAAGAGTTCGACCTTGATCGAACGACGACGGGTTAACATTTCGATACGTTCGAAATAACAACATTAAGGACAAGGTCCTTCGTCTAAGAAGAAGAGTTCGACCTTGATCGAATGACGACGGGTTAACATTTTGATAACTTCGAAAAGACACCCTTTAAGGCCAAGGGCCTTCACCAAAGAAGAAGAGTTCGACCTTGATCGAACGACGACGGGTTAACATTTCGATAAGTTCGAAATAACAACCTTAAGGACAAGGGCCTTCGTCTAAGAAGAAGAGTTCGACCTTGATCGAATGACGACGGGATAACATTTTGATAACTTCGAAAAGACACACTTTAAGGCCAAGGACCTTCGCCAAAGAAGAAGAGTTCGACCTTGATCGTACGACGACGGGTTAATATTTCTACAAGTTAGAAATAACACCCTTTAAGGCCAAAGGCCTTCTCCAAAGAAGAAGTGTTCGACCTTGATCGAAAGACGACGGGTTAATATTTCGACAAGTTCGAAATAATACACTTTAAGGCCAAGGGCCTTCACCAAAGAAGAAGAGTTCGACCTTGATCGAACGACGACGGGTTAATATTTCGATAAGTTCGAAATAACACCCTTTAAGGCCAAGGGCCTTCTACAAAGAAGAAGAGTTCGACCTTGATCGAACGACGACGGGTTAACATTTCGATTAGTTCGAAATAACAACCTTAAGGACAAGGTCCTTCGTCTAAGAAGAAGAGTTCGACCTTGATCGAATGACGACGGGTTAACATTTTGATAACATCGAAAAGACACCCTTTAAGGCCAAGGGCCTTCGCCAAAGAAGAAGAGTTCGACCTTGATCGTACGACGACGGGTTAATATTTCTACAAGTTAGAAATAACACCCTTTAAGGCCAATGGCCTTCTCCAAAGAAGAAGAGTTCGACCTTGATCGAATGACGACGGGTTAACATTTCGATAAGTTCGAAATAACATCCTTTATGGCCAAGGGCCATCGCCAATGAAGAAGAGTTCCACATTGATCGAACGACGACGAGTTAATATTTCAACAAGTTCGAAATAACACCCTTTAAGGCCAAGGGCCATGGCCAATAAAGAAGAGTTCGACATTGATCGAACGACGACGGGTTAATATTTCGATAAGTTTGAAATAACACCCTTTAAGGCCAAGGGTCTTCTCCAAAGAAGAAGAGTTCGACCTTGATCGAACGACGTCGGGTTAACATTTCGATAAATTCGAAATAACAACCTTAAGGACAAGGTCCTTCGTCTAAGAAGAAGAGTTCGACCTTGATCGAATGACGACGGGTTAACATTTTGATAACTTCGAAAAGACACCCTTTAAGGCCAAGGGCCTTCGCCAAAGAAGAAGAGTTCGACCTTGATCGTACGACGACGGGTTAATATTTCTACAAGTTAGAAATAACACCCTTTAAGGCCAAGGGCCTTCTCCAAAGAAGAAGAGTTCGACCTTGATCGAACGACGACGGGTTAACATTTCGATAAGTTCGAAATAACATCCTTTATGGCCAAGGGCCTTCGCCAAAGAAGAAGAGTTCCACCTTGATCGAACGACGATTGAGTTAATATTTCAACAAGTTCGAAATAACACCCTTCAAAGCCAAGGGCCATGGCCAATAATGAAGAGTTCGACCTTGATCGAACGACGACGGGTTAATATTCGATAAGTTCGAAATAACACCCTTTAAGGCCAAGGGCCTTCTCCAAAGAAGAAGAGTTCGACCTTGATCGAACGACGACGGGTTAACATTTTGATATGTTCGAAATAACGCCCTTTAAGGCCAAGGGCCTTCGCCAAAGAAGAAGAGTTCGACCTTGATCGAACGACGACTGATTAATATTTCGATAAGTTCGAAATAACATCCTTTATGGCCAAGGGCCATGGCCAATAAAGAAGAGTTTGACATTGATCGAATGACGACGGGTTAATATTTCGATAAGTTCGAAATAACATCCTTTATGGCCAAGGGCCTTCGCCAAGGAAGAAAAGTTCCACCTTGATCGAACGACGATGAGTTAATATTTCAACAAGTTCGAAATAACACCCTTTAAGGCCAAGGGCCATGGCCAATAAAGAAGAGTTCGACATTGATCGAACGACGACGGGTTAATATTTCGATAAGTTCGAAATAACACCCTTTAAGGCCAAGGGCCTTCTCCAAAGAAGAAGAGTTCGACCTTGATCGAACGACGACGGGTTAACATTTCGATAAATTCGAAATAACAACCTTAAGGACAAGGTCCTTGGTCTAAGAAGAAGAGTTCGACCTTGATCGAATGACGACGGGTTAACATTTTGATAACTTCGAAAAGACACCCTTTAAGGCCAAGGGACTTCGCCAAAGAAGAAGAGTTCCACCTTGATCGAACGACTATGAGTTAATATTTCAACAAGTTCGAAATAACAACCTTTAAGGCCAAGGGCCATGGCTAATAAAGAAGAGTTCGACCTTGATCGAACGACGACGGGTTAATATTCGATAAGTTCGAAATAACACACTTTAAGGCCAAGGGCCTTCTCCAAAGAAGAAGAGTTCGACCTTGATCGAACGACGACGGGTTAACATTTTGATAAGTTCGAAATAACGCCCTTTAAGGCCAAGGGCCTTCGCCAAAGAAGAAGAGTTCGACCTTGATCGAACGACGACGGAGTTAATATTTCGATAAGTTCGAAATAACATCCTTTATGGCCAAGGGCCATGGCCAATAAAGAAGAGTTCGACATTGATCGAATGACGACGGGTTAATATTTCGATAAGTTCGAAATAACACCCTTTAAGGCCAAGGGCCATGGCCAAAGAAGAAGAGTTCGACCTTGATCGAATGACGATGGGTTAACATTTTGATAACTTCGAAAAGACACCCTTTAAGGCCAATGGCCTTCGCCAAAGTAGAAGAGTTCGACCTTGATCGTACGATGACGGGTTAATATTTCTACAAGTTAGAAATAACACCGTTTAAGGCCAAGGGCCTTCTCCAAAGAAGAAGTGTTCGACCTTGATCGAACGATGACGGGTTAACTTTTCGACAAGATCGAAATAATACATTTTAAGGCCAAAGAAGAAGTGTTCGACCATGATAGAACGACGACGGGTTAATATTTCGACAAGTTCGAAATAACACACTTCAAGGCCAAGGCCTGCGCCAAAGAAGAAGTGTTCGACCTTGATCGAACGACGACGGGTTAATATTTTGACAAGTTCGAAATAATACACTTTAAGGCCAAGGGCCTTCACCAAAGAAGAAGAGTTCGACCTTGATCAAATGACGACGGGTTAACATTTTGATAACTTTGAAAAGACACCCTTTAAGGCCAAGGGCCTTCGCCAAAGAAGAAGAGTTCGACCTTGATCGTACGACGACGGGTTAATATTTCTACAAGTTAGAAATAACACCGTTTAAGGCCAAGGGCCTTCTCCAAAGAAGAAGAGTTCGACCTTGATCGAACGACTACGGGATAACATTTCGATAAGTTCGAAATAACATCCTTTATGCCCAAGGGCCTTCGCCAAAGAAGAAGAGTTCCACCTTTATCAAGCGACGACGAGTTAATATTTCAACAAGTTCGAAATAACACCCTTTAAGGCCATGGGCCATGGCCAATAAAGAAGAGTTCGACCTTGATCGAACGACGACGGGTTAATATTTCGATAAGTTCGAAATAACCTCCTTTAAGGCCAAGGGCCTTCTCCAAAGAAGAAGTGTTCGACCATGATAGAACGACGACGGGTTAATATTTCGACAAGTTCGAAATAATACACTTTAAGGCTAAGGCCTGCGCCAAAGAAGAAGTGTTCGACCTTGATCGAACGACGACGGGTTAATATTTTGACAAGTTCGAAATAATACACTTTAAGGCCAAGGGCCTTCGCCAAGAAGGAGAGTTCGACCTTGATCGAACGACGACGGGTTAACATTTCGACAAGTTCGAAATAATACACTTTAAGGCCAAGGGCCTTCACCAAAGAAGAAGAGTTCGACCTTGATCGAATGACGACGGGTTAACATTTTGATAACTTCGAAAAGACACCCTTTAAGGCCAAGGGCCTTCGCCAAAGAAGAAGAGTTCGACCTTGATCGTACGACGACGGGTTAATATTTCTACAAGTTAGAAATAACACCGTTTATGGCCAAGGGCCTTCTCCAAAGAAGAAGAGTTCGACCTTGATCGAACGACTACGGGATAACATTTCGATAAGTTCGAAATAACATCCTTTATGGCCAAGGGCCTTCGCCAAAGAAGAAGAGTTCCACCTTTATCAAGCGACGACGAGTTAATATTTCAACAAGTTCGAAATAACACCCTTTAAGGCCAAGGGCCATGGCCAATAAAGAAGAGTTCGACCTTGATCGAACGACGACGGGTTAGTATTTCGATAAGTTCGAAATAACACCCTTTAAGGCCAAGGGCCTTCTCCAAAGAAGAAGAGTTCGACCTTGATCGAACGACGACGGGTTAACATTTTAATAATTTCGAAATAATTCCCTTTAAGGACAAGGGCCTTCGCCAAAGAAGAAAAGTTCGACCTTGATCGAACAACGACGGGTTAAAATTTCAATAAGTTCGAAATAACATCCTTTATGGCCAAGGGCCTTCGCCAAGGAAGAAGAGTTCCACCTTGATCGAACGACGACGGGTTAATATTTCAACAAGTTCGAAATAACACCCTTTAAGGCCATGGGCCATGGCCAATAAAGAAGAGTTCGACCTTGATCGAACGACGACAGGTTAATATTTCGATAAGTTCGAAATAACACCCTTTAAGGCCAAGGGCCTTCTCCAAAGAAGAAGTGTTCGACCATGATAGAACGACGACGGGTTAATATTTCGACAAGTTCGAAATAATACACTTTAAGGCCAAGGCCTGCGCCAAAGAAGAAGTGTTCGACCTTGATCGAACGACGACGGGTTAATATTTTGACAAGTTCGAAATAATACACTTTAAGGCCAAGGGCCTTCGCCAAGAAGGAGAGTTCGACCTTGATCGAATGACGACGGGTTAACATTTTGATAACTTCGAAAAGACACCCTTTAAGGACAAGGGCCTTCGCCAAAGAAGAAGAGTTCGACCTTGATCGAACGACGACGGTTAAAATTTCAATAAGTTCGAAATAACATCCTTTATGGCCAAGGGCCTTCGCCAAGGAAGAAGAGTTCCACCTTGATCGAACGACGACGGGTTAATATTTCGATAAGTTCGAAATAAAACCCTTTATGGACAAGGGACTTTGCCAAAGAAGAAGAGTTCGACCTTGATCGAACGATGACGGGTTAACTTTTCGACAAGTTCGAAATAATACTCTTTAAGGCCAAAGAAGAAGTGTTCGACCATGATAGAACGACGACGGGTTAATATTTTGACAAGTTCGAAATAATACACTTTAAGGCCAAGGGCCTTCGCCAAGAAGGAGAGTTCGACCTTGATCGAACGACGACGGGTTAACATTTCGACAAGTTCAAAATAATACACTTTAAGGCCAAGGGCCTTCACCAAAGAAGAAGAGTTCGACCTTGATCGAATGACGACGGGTTAACATTTTGATAACTTCGAAAAGACACCCTTTAAGGACAAGGGCCTTCGCCAAAGAAGAAGAGTTCGACCTTGATCGTACGACGACGGGTTAATATTTCTACAAGTTAGAAATAACACCCTTTAAGCCCAAGGGCCTTCTCCAAAGAAGAAGAGTTCGACCTTGATCGAACGACTACGGGTTAACATTTCGATAAGTTCGAAATAACATCCTTTATGGCCAAGGGCCTTCGCCAAAGAAGAAGAGTTCCACCTTTATCGAACGACGACGAGTTAATATTTCAACAAGTTCGAAATAACACCCTTTAAGGCCAAGGGACATGGCCATTAAAGAAGAGTTCGACCTTGATCGAACGACGACGGGTTAATATTTCGATAAGTTCGAAATAACACCCTTTAAGGCCAAGGGCCTTCTCCAAAGAAGAAGAGTTCGACCTTGATCGAACGACGACGAGTTAACATTTTAATAATTTCGAAATAATTCCCTTTAAGTACAAGGGCCTTCGCCAAAGAAGAAGAGTTCGACCTTGATCGAACGACGACGGGTTAAAATTTCAATAAGTTCGAAATAACATCCTTTATGGCCAAGGGCCTTCGCCAAGGAAGAAGAGTTCCACCTTGATCGAACGACGACGGGTTAATATTTCGATAAGTTCGAAATAAAACCCTTTATGGACAAGGGACTTTGCCAAAGAAGAAGAGTTCGACCTTGATCGAACGATGACGGGTTAACTTTTCGACAAGTTCGAAATAATACACTTTAAGGCCAAAGAAGAAGTGTTCGACCATGATAGAACGACGACGGGTCAATATTTCGACAAGTTCGAAATAATACACTTTAAGGCCAAGGCCTGCGCCAAAGAAGAAGTATTCGACCTTGATTGAACGACGACGGGTTAATATTTTGACAAGTTCGAAATAATACACTTTAAGGCCAAGGGCCTTCGCCAAGAAGGAGAGTTCGACCTTGATCGAACGACGACGGGTTAATATTTCGATAAGTTCGAAATAACACCCTTTAAGGCCAAGGGCCTTCTCCAAAGAAGAAGAGTTCGACCTTGATCGAACGACGACGGGTTA
The DNA here is from genome assembly GCF_000715075.1 of Nicotiana tabacum. Classification (NCBI taxonomy): domain Eukaryota; kingdom Viridiplantae; phylum Streptophyta; class Magnoliopsida; order Solanales; family Solanaceae; genus Nicotiana; species Nicotiana tabacum. The sequence continues at coordinate 70,432,796 of NC_134085.1, forward strand.
ACATTTTAATAATTTCGAAATAATTCCCTTTAAGGACAAGGGCCTTCGCCAAAGAAGAAGAGTTCGACCTTGATCGAATGAGGATGGGTTAAAATTTTGATAAGTTCGAAATAACGTCCTTTAAGGCCAAGGGGTTTCGCCAAACAAGAAGAGTTCAACCTTGATCGAACGATGACGGGTTAACTTTTCGACAAGTTCGAAATAATACTCTTTAAGGCCAAAGAAGAAGTGTTCAACCATGATAGAACGATGATGGGTTAACATTTCGATAAGTTCGAAATAAAACCCTTTATGGCCAAGGGACTTTGCCAAAGAAGAAGAGTTCGACCTTGATCGAACGATGACGGGTTAACTTTTCGACAAGTTCGAAATAATACACTTTAAGGCCAAAGAAGAAGTGTTCGACCATGATAGAACGACGACGGTTTAATATTTCGACAAGTTCGAAATAATACACTTTAAGGCCAAGGCCTGCGCCAAAGAAGAAGTGTTCGACCTTGATCGAACGACGACGGGTTAATATTTTGACAAGTTCGAAATAATACACTTTAAGGCCAAGGGCCTTCGCCAAGAAGGAGAGTTCGACCTTGATCGAACGACGACGGGTTAACATTTCGACAAGTTCGAAATAATACACTTTAAGGCCAAGGGCCTTCACCAAAGAAGAAGAGTTCGACCTTGATCGAATGACGACGGGTTAACATTTTGATAACTTCGAAAAGACACCCTTTAAGGCCAAGGGCCTTCGCCAAAGAAGAAGAGTTCGACCTTGATCGTACGACGACGGGTTAATATTTCTACAAGTTAGAAATAACACCGTTTATGGCCAAGGGCCTTCTCCAAAGAAGAAGAGTTCGACCTTGATCGAACGACTACGGGATAACATTTCGATAAGTTCGAAATAACATCCTTTATGGCCAAGGGCCTTCGCCAAAGAAGAAGAGTTCCACCTTTATCAAGCGACGACGAGTTAATATTTCAACAAGTTCGAAATAACACCCTTTAAGGCCAAGGGCCATGGCCAATAAAGAAGAGTTCGACCTTGATCGAACGACGACGGGTTAGTATTTCGATAAGTTCGAAATAACACCCTTTAAGGCCAAGGGCCTTCTCCAAAGAAGAAGAGTTCGACCTTGATCGAACGACGACGGGTTAACATTTTAATAATTTCGAAATAATTCCCTTTAAGGACAAGGGCCTTCGCCAAAGAAGAAAAGTTCGACCTTGATCGAACAACGACGGGTTAAAATTTCAATAAGTTCGAAATAACATCCTTTATGGCCAAGGGCCTTCGCCAAGGAAGAAGAGTTCCACCTTGATCGAACGACGACGGGTTAATATTTCAACAAGTTCGAAATAACACCCTTTAAGGCCATGGGCCATGGCCAATAAAGAAGAGTTCGACCTTGATCGAACGACGACAGGTTAATATTTCGATAAGTTCGAAATAACACCCTTTAAGGCCAAGGGCCTTCTCCAAAGAAGAAGTGTTCGACCATGATAGAACGACGACGGGTTAATATTTCGACAAGTTCGAAATAATACACTTTAAGGCCAAGGCCTGCGCCAAAGAAGAAGTGTTCGACCTTGATCGAACGACGACGGGTTAATATTTTGACAAGTTCGAAATAATACACTTTAAGGCCAAGGGCCTTCGCCAAGAAGGAGAGTTCGACCTTGATCGAATGACGACGGGTTAACATTTTGATAACTTCGAAAAGACACCCTTTAAGGACAAGGGCCTTCGCCAAAGAAGAAGAGTTCGACCTTGATCGTACGACGACGGGTTAATATTTCTACAAGTTAGAAATAACACCCTTTAAGCCCAAGGGCCTTCTCCAAAGAAGAAGAGTTCGACCTTGATCGAACGACTACGGGTTAACATTTCGATAAGTTCGAAATAACATCCTTTATGGCCAAGGGCCTTCGCCAAAGAAGAAGAGTTCCACCTTTATCGAACGACGACGAGTTAATATTTTAACAAGTTCGAAATAACACACTTTAAGGCCAAGGGCCATGGCCAATAAAGAAGAGTTCGACCTTGATCGAACGACGACGGGTTAATATTTCGATAAGTTCGAAATAACACCCTTTAAGGCCAAGGGCCTTCTCCAAAGAAGAAGAGTTCGACCTTGATCGAACGACGACGAGTTAACATTTTAATAATTTCGAAATAATTCCCTTTAAGGACAAGGGCCTTCGCCAAATAAGAAGAGTTCGACCTTGATCGAACGACGACGGGTTAAAATTTCAATAAGTTCGAAATAACATCCTTTATGGCCAAGGGCCTTCGCCAAGGAAGAAGAGTTCCACCTTGATCGAACGACGACGGGTTAATATTTCGATAAGTTCGAAATAAAACCCTTTATGGACAAGGGACTTTGCCAAAGAAGAAGAGTTCGACCTTGATCGAACGATGACGGGTTAACTTTTCGACAAGTTCGAAATAATACTCTTTAAGGCCAAAGAAGAAGTGTTCGACCATGATAGAACGACGACGGGTTAATATTTTGACAAGTTCGAAATAATACACTTTAAGGCCAAGGGCCTTCGCCAAGAAGGAGAGTTCGACCTTGATCGAACGACGACGGGTTAACATTTCGACAAGTTCAAAATAATACACTTTAAGGCCAAGGGCCTTCACCAAAGAAGAAGAGTTCGACCTTGATCGAATGACGACGGGTTAACATTTTGATAACTTCGAAAAGACACCCTTTAAGGACAAGGGCCTTCGCCAAAGAAGAAGAGTTCGACCTTGATCGTACGACGACGGGTTAATATTTCTACAAGTTAGAAATAACACCCTTTAAGCCCAAGGGCCTTCTCCAAAGAAGAAGAGTTCGACCTTGATCGAACGACTACGGGTTAACATTTCGATAAGTTCGAAATAACATCCTTTATGGCCAAGGGCCTTCGCCAAAGAAGAAGAGTTCCACCTTTATCGAACGACGACGAGTTAATATTTCAACAAGTTCGAAATAACACCCTTTAAGGCCAAGGGACATGGCCATTAAAGAAGAGTTCGACCTTGATCGAACGACGACGGGTTAATATTTCGATAAGTTCGAAATAACACCCTTTAAGGCCAAGGGCCTTCTCCAAAGAAGAAGAGTTCGACCTTGATCGAACGACGACGAGTTAACATTTTAATAATTTCGAAATAATTCCCTTTAAGGACAAGGGCCTTCGCCAAAGAAGAAGAGTTCGACCTTGATCGAACGACGACGGGTTAAAATTTCAATAAGTTCGAAATAACATCCTTTATGGCCAAGGGCCTTCGCCAAGGAAGAAGAGTTCCACCTTGATCGAACGACGACGGGTTAATATTTCGATAAGTTCGAAATAAAACCCTTTATGGACAAGGGACTTTGCCAAAGAAGAAGAGTTCGACCTTGATCGAACGATGACGGGTTAACTTTTCGACAAGTTCGAAATAATACACTTTAAGGCCAAAGAAGAAGTGTTCGACCATGATAGAACGACGACGGGTTAATATTTCGACAAGTTCGAAATAATACACTTTAAGGCCAAGGCCAGCGCCAAAGAAGAAGTATTCGACCTTGATTGAACGACGACGGGTTAATATTTTGACAAGTTCGAAATAATACACTTTAAGGCCAAGGGCCTTCGCCAAGAAGGAGAGTTCGACCTTGATCGAACGACGACGGGTTAATATTTCGATAAGTTCGAAATAACACCCTTTAAGGCCAAGGGCCTTCTCCAAAGAAGAAGAGTTCGACCTTGATCGAACGACGACGGGTTAACATTTTAATAATTTCGAAATAATTCCCTTTAAGGACAAGGGCCTTCGCCAAAGAAGAAGAGTTCGACCTTGATCGAATGAGGATGGGTTAAAATTTTGATAAGTTCGAAATAACGTCCTTTAAGGCCAAGGGGTTTCGCCAAACAAGAAGAGTTCAACCTTGATCGAACGATGACGGGTTAACTTTTCGACAAGTTCGAAATAATACTCTTTAAGGCCAAAGAAGAAGTGTTCGACCATGATAGAACGATGATGGGTTAACATTTCGATAAGTTCGAAATAAAACCCTTTATGGCCAAGGGACTTTGCCAAAGAAGAAGAGTTCGACCTTGATCGAACGATGACGGGTTAACTTTTCGACAAGTTCGAAATAATACACTTTAAGGCCAAAGAAGAAGTGTTCGACCATGATAGAACGACGACGGTTTAATATTTCGACAAGTTCGAAATAATACACTTTAAGGCCAAGGCCTGCGCCAAAGAAGAAGTGTTCGACCTTGATCGAACGACGACGGGTTAATATTTTGACAAGTTCGAAATAATACACTTTAAGGCCAAGGGCCTTCGCCAAGAAGGAGAGTTCGACCTTGATCGAACGACGACGGGTTAACATTTCGACAAGTTCAAAATAATACACTTTAAGGCCAAGGGCCTTCACCAAAGAAGAAGAGTTCGACCTTGATCGAATGACGACGGGTTAACATTTTGATAACTTCGAAAAGACACCCTTTAAGGACAAGGGCCTTCGCCAAAGAAGAAGAGTTCGCCTTGATCGTACGACGACGGGTTAATATTTCTACAAGTTAGAAATAACACCCTTTAAGCCCAAGGGCCTTCTCCAAAGAAGAAGAGTTCGACCTTGATCGAACGACTACGGGTTAACATTTCGATAAGTTCGAAATAACATCCTTTATGGCCAAGGGCCTTCGCCAAAGAAGAAGAGTTCGACCTTGATCGAATGACGACGGGTTAACATTTTGATAACTCCGAAAAGACACCCTTTAAGGCCAAGGGCCTTCGCCAAAGAAGAAGAGTTCGACCTTGATCGTACGACGACGGGTTAATATTTCTACAAGTTAGAAATAACACCGTTTATGGCCAAGGGCCTTCTCCAAAGAAGAAGAGTTCGACCTTGATCGAACGACTACGGGATAACATTTCGATAAGTTCGAAATAACATCCTTTATGGACAAGGGCCTTCGCCAAAGAAGAAGAGTTCCACCTTTATCAAGCGACGACGAGTTAATATTTCAACAAGTTCGAAATAACACCCTTTAAGGCCAAGGGCCATGGCCAATAAAGAAGAGTTCGACCTTGATCGAACGACGACGGGTTAGTATTTCGATAAGTTCGAAATAACACCCTTTAAGGCCAAGGGCCTTCTCCAAAGAAGAAGAGTTCGACCTTGATCGAACGACGACGGGTTAACATTTTAATAATTTCGAAATAATTCACTTTAAGGACAAGGGCCTTCGCCAAAGAAGAAAAGTTCGACCTTGATCGAACAACGACGGGTTAAAATTTCAATAAGTTCGAAATAACATCCTTTATGGCCAAGGGCCTTCGCCAAGGAAGAAGAGTTCCACCTTGATCGAACGACGACGGGTTAATATTTCAACAAGTTCGAAATAACACCCTTTAAGGCCATGGGCCATGGCCAATAAAGAAGAGTTCGACCTTGATCGAACGACGACAGGTTAATATTTCGATAAGTTCGAAATAACACCCTTTAAGGCCAAGGGCCTTCTCCAAAGAAGAAGTGTTCGACCATGATAGAACGACGACGGGTTAATATTTCGACAAGTTCGAAATAATACACTTTAAGGCCAAGGCCTGCGCCAAAGAAGAAGTGTTCGACCTTGATCGAACGACGACGGGTTAATATTTTGACAAGTTCGAAATAATACACTTTAAGGCCAAGGGCCTTCGCCAAGAAGGAGAGTTCGACCTTGATCGAATGACGACGGGTTAACATTTTGATAACTTCGAAAAGACACCCTTTAAGGACAAGGGCCTTCGCCAAAGAAGAAGAGTTCGACCTTGATCGTACGACGACGGGTTAATATTTCTACAAGTTAGAAATAACACCCTTTAAGCCCAAGGGCCTTCTCCAAAGAAGAAGAGTTCGACCTTGATCGAACGACTACGGGTTAACATTTCGATAAGTTCGAAATAACATCCTTTATGGCCAAGGGCCTTCGCCAAAGAAGAAGAGTTCCACCTTTATCGAACGACGACGAGTTAATATTTTAACAAGTTCGAAATAACACACTTTAAGGCCAAGGGCCATGGCCAATAAAGAAGAGTTCGACCTTGATCGAACGACAACGGGTTAATATTTCGATAAGTTCGAAATAACACCCTTTAAGGCCAAGGGCCTTCTCCAAAGAAGAAGAGTTCGACCTTGATCGAACGACGACGAGTTAACATTTTAATAATTTCGAAATAATTCCCTTTAAGGACAAGGGCCTTCGCCAAATAAGAAGAGTTCGACCTTGATCGAACGACGACGGGTTAAAATTTCAATAAGTTCGAAATAACATCCTTTATGGCCAAGGGCCTTCGCCAAGGAAGAAGAGTTCCACCTTGATCGAACGACGACGGGTTAATATTTCGATAAGTTCGAAATAAAACCCTTTATGGACAAGGGACTTTGCCAAAGAAGAAGAGTTCGACCTTGATCGAACGATGACGGGTTAACTTTTCGACAAGTTCGAAATAATACTCTTTAAGGCCAAAGAAGAAGTGTTCGACCATGATAGAACGACGACGGGTTAATATTTTGACAAGTTCGAAATAATACACTTTAAGGCCAAGGGCCTTCGCCAAGAAGGAGAGTTCGACCTTGATCGAATGACGACGGGTTAACATTTCGACAAGTTCAAAATAATACACTTTAAGGCCAAGGGCCTTCACCAAAGAAGAAGAGTTCGACCTTGATCGAATGACGACGGGTTAACATTTTGATAACTTCGAAAAGACACCCTTTAAGGACAAGGGCCTTCGCCAAAGAAGAAGAGTTCGACCTTGATCGTACGACGACGGGTTAATATTTCTACAAGTTAGAAATAACACCCTTTAAGCCCAAGGGCCTTCTCCAAAGAAGAAGAGTTCGACCTTGATCGAACGACTACGGGTTAACATTTCGATAAGTTCGAAATAACATCCTTTATGGCCAAGGGCCTTCGCCAAAGAAGAAGAGTTTCACCTTTATCGAACGACGACGAGTTAATATTTCAACAAGTTCGAAATAACACCCTTTAAGGCCAAGGGACATGGCCATTAAAGAAGAGTTCGACCTTGATCGAACGACGACGGGTTAATATTTCGATAAGTTCGAAATAACACCCTTTAAGGCCAAGGGCCTTCTCCAAAGAAGAAGAGTTCGACCTTGATCGAACGACGACGAGTTAACATTTTAATAATTTCGAAATAATTCCCTTTAAGGACAAGGGCCTTCGCCAAAGAAGAAGAGTTCGACCTTGATCGAACGACGACGGGTTAAAATTTCAATAAGTTCGAAATAACATCCTTTATGGCCAAGGGCCTTCGCCAAGGAAGAAGAGTTCCACCTTGATCGAACGACGACGGGTTAATATTTCGATAAGTTCGAAATAAAACCCTTTATGGACAAGGGACTTTGCCAAAGAAGAAGAGTTCGACCTTGATCGAACGATGACGGGTTAACTTTTCGACAAGTTCGAAATAATACACTTTAAGGCCAAAGAAGAAGTGTTCGACCATGATAGAACGACGACGGGTTAATATTTCGACAAGTTCGAAATAATACACTTTAAGGCCAAGGCCTGCGCCAAAGAAGAAGTATTCGACCTTGATTGAACGACGACGGGTTAATATTTTGACAAGTTCGAAATAATACACTTTAAGGCCAAGGGCCTTCGCCAAGAAGGAGAGTTCGACCTTGATCGAACGACGACGGGTTAATATTTCGATAAGTTCGAAATAACACCCTTTAAGGCCAAGGGCCTTCTCCAAAGAAGAAGAGTTCGACCTTGATCGAACGACGACGGGTTAACATTTTAATAATTTCGAAATAATTCCCTTTAAGGACAAGGGCCTTCGCCAAAGAAGAAGAGTTCGACCTTGATCGAATGAGGATGGGTTAAAATTTTGATAAGTTCGAAATAACGTCCTTGAAGGCCAATGGGTTTCGCCAAACAAGAAGAGTTCAACCTTGATCGAACGATGACGGGTTAACTTTTCGACAAGTTCGAAATAATACTCTTTAAGGCCAAAGAAGAAGTGTTCGACCATGATAGAACGATGATGGGTTAACATTTCGATAAGTTCGAAATAAAACCCTTTATGGCCAAGGGACTTTGCCAAAGAAGAAGAGTTCGACCTTGATCGAACGATGACGGGTTAACTTTTCGACAAGTTCGAAATAATACACTTTAAGGCCAAAGAAGAAGTGTTCGACCATGATAGAACGACGACGGTTTAATATTTTGACAAGTTTGAAATAATACACTTTAAGGCCAAGGCCTGCGCCAAAGAAGAAGTGTTCGACCTTGATCGAACGACGACGGGTTAATATTTTGACAAGTTCGAAATAATACACTTTAAGGCCAAGGGAATTCGCCAAGAAGGAGAGTTCGACCTTGATCGAACGACGACGGGTTAACATTTCGACAAGTTCGAAATAATACACTTTAAGGCCAAGGGCCTTCACCAAAGAAGAAGAGTTCGACCTTGATCGAATGACGACGGGTTAACATTTTGATAACTTCGAAAAGATACCCTTTAAGGCCAAGGGCCTTCGCTAAAGAAGAAGAGTTCGACCTTGATCGTACGACGACGGGTTAATATTTCTACAAGTTAGAAATAACACCGTTTAGGGCCAAGGGCCTTCTCCAAAGAAGAAGAGTTCGACCTTGATCGAACGACTATGGGTTAACATTTCGATAAGTTCGAAATAACATCCTTTATGGCGAAGGGCCTTCGCCAAAGAAGAAGAGTTCCACCTTTATCAAGCGACGACGAGTTAATATTTCAACAAGTTCGAAATAACACCCTTTAAGGCCAAGGGCCATGGCCAATAAAGAAGAGTTAGACCTTGATCGAACGACGACGGGTTAATATTTCGATAAGTTCGAAATAACACCCTTTAAGGCCAAGGGCCTTCTCCAAAGAAGAAGAGTTCGACCTTGATCGAACGACGACGGGTTAACATTTTATTAATTTCGAAATAATTCCCTTTAAGGACAAGGGCCTTCGCCAAAGAAGAAGAGTTCGACCTTGATCGAACGACGACGGGTTAAAATTTCAATAAGTTCGAAATAACATCCTTTATGGCCAAGGGCCTTCGCCAAGGAAGAAGAGTTCCACCTTGATCGAACGACGACGGGTTAATATTTCAACAAGTTCGAAATAACACCCTTTAAGGCCATGGTCCATGGCTAATAAAGAAGAGTTCGACCTTGATCGAACGACGACGGGTTAATATTTCGATAAGTTCGAAATAACACCCTTTAAGGCCAAGGGCCTTCTCCAAAGAATAAGAGTTCGACCTTGATCGAACGAGGATGGGTTAACATTTTGAGAAGTTCGAAATAATGAGCTTTAAGGCCAAGGGCTTTCGCCAAAGAAGAAGAGTTCGACCTTGATCGAATGACGACGGGTTAATATTTCGATAAGTTCGAAATAACACCCTTTAAGGCCAAGGGCCTTCGCCAAAGAAGAAGAGTTCGACCTTGATCGAATGACGATGGGTTAACATTTCGATAAGTTCGAAATAAAACCCTTTATGGCCAAAGGACTTTGCCAAAGAAGAAGAGTTCGACCTTGATCGAACGATGACGGGTTAACTTTTCGACAAGTTCGAAATAATACAGTTTAAGGCCAAAGAAGAAGAGTTCGACCTTGATCGAACGACGACGGGTTAACATTTCGATAATTTCGAAATAATTCCCTTTAATGACAAGGGCCTTCGCCAAAGAAGAAGAGTTCGACCTTGATCGAACGACGACGGGTTAAAATTTCAATAAGTTCGAAATAACATCCTTTATGGTCAAGGGCCTTCGCCAAGGAAGAAGAGTTCCACCTTGATCGAACGACGACGAGTTAATATTTTGATAAGTTCGAAATAAAACCCTTTATGGACAAGGGACTTTGCCAAAGAAGAAGAGTTCGACCTTGATCGAACGATGACGGGTTAACTTTTCGACAAGTTTGAAATAATACACTTTAAGGCCAAAGAAGAAGTGTTCGACCATGATAGAACGACGACGGGTTAATATTTCGACAAGTTCGAAATAATACACTTTAAGGCCAAGGGTGTTCAACCTTGATTGAACGACGACGGGTTAATATTTTGACAAGTTCGAAATAATACACTTTAAGGCCAAGGGCCTTCGCCAAGAAGGAGAGTTCGACCTTGATCGAACGACGACGGGTTAACATTTCGACAAGTTCAAAATAATACACTTTAAGGCCATGGTCCATGGCCAATAAAGAAGAGTTCGACCTTGATCGAACGACGACGGGTTAATATTTCGATAAGTTCGAAATAACACCCTTTAAGGCCAAGGGCCTTCTCCAAAGAAGAAGAGTTCGACCTTGATCGAATGAGGATGGGTTAACATTTTGATAAGTTCGAAATAACGTCCTTTAAGGCCAAGGGGTTTCGCCAAAGAAGAAGAGTTCAACCTTGATCGAACGACGACGGGTTAATATTTCGATAAGTTCGAAATAACACCCTTTAAGGCCAAGGGCCTTCGCCAAAGAAGAAGAGTTCGACCTTGATCGAATGACGATGGGTTAACATTTCGATAAGTTCGAAATAAAACCCTTTATGGCCAAGGGACTTTGCCAAAGAAGAAGAGTTCGACCTTGATCGAACGATGACGGGTTAACTTTTTGACAAGTTCGAAATAATACACTTTAAGGCCAAAGAAGAAGTGTTCAACCATGATAGAACGACGACGGTTTAATATTTTGACAAGTTCGAAATAATACACTTTAAGGCCAAGGCCTGCGCCAAAGAAGAAGTGTTCGACCTTGATCGAACGACGACGGGTTAATATTTTAACAAGTTCGAAATAATACACTTTAAGGCCAAGGGACTTCGCCAAGAAGGAGAGTTCGACCTTGATCGAACGACGACGGGTTAACATTTCGACAAGTTCGAAATAATACACTTTAAGGCCAAGGGCCTTCACCAAAGAAGAAGAGTTCGACCTTGATCGAATGACGACGGGTTAACATTTTGATAATTTCGAAAAGACACCCTTTAAGGCCAAGGGCCTTCGCTAAAGAAGAAGAGTTCGACCTTGATCGTACGACGACGGGTTAATATTTCTACAAGTTAGAAATAACACCGTTTAAGGCCAAGGGCCTTCTCCAAAGAAGAAGAGTTCGACCTTGATCGAACGACTACGGGTTAACATTTCGATAAGTTCGAAATAACATCCTTTATGGCCAAGGGCCTTCGCCAAAGAAGAAGAGTTCCACCTTTATCAAGCGACGACGAGTTAATATTTCAACAAGTTCGAAATAACACCCTTTAAGGCCAAGGGCCATGGCCAATAAAGAAGAGTTTGACCTTGATCGAACGACGACGGTTTAATATTTCGATAAGTTCGAAATAACACCCTTTAAGGCCAAGGGCATTCTCCAAAGAAGAAGAGTTCGACCTTGATCGAACGACGACGGGTTAACATTTTAATAATTTCGAAATAATTCCCTTTAAGGACAAGGGCCTTCGCCAAAGAAGAAGAGTTCGACCTTGATCGAACGACGACGGGTTAAAATTTCAATAAGTTCGAAATAACATCCTTTATGGCCAAGGGCCTTCGCCAAGGAAGAAGAGTTCCACCTTGATCGAACGACGACGGGTTAATATTTCAACAAGTTCGAAATAACACCCTTTAAGGCCATGGTCCATGGCCAATAAAGAAGAGTTCGACCTTGATCGAACGACGACGGGTTAATATTTCGATTAGTTCGAAATAACACCCTTTAAGGCCAAGGGCCTTCTCCAAAGAAGAAGAGTTCGACCTTGATCAAACGAGGATGGGTTAACATTTTGAGAAGTTCGAAATAATGACCTTTAAGGCCAAGGGCTTTCGCCAAAGAAGAAGAGTTCGACCTTGATCGAACGACGACGGGTTAATATTTCGATAAGTTCGAAATAACACCCTTTAAGGCCAAGGGCCTTCGCCAAAGAAGAAGAGTTCGACCTTGATCGAATGACGATGGGTTAACATTTCGATAAGTTCGAAATAAAACCCTTTATGGCCAAGGGACTTTGCCAAAGAAGAAGAGTTCGACCTTGATCGAACGATGACGGGTTAACTTTTCGACAAGTTCGAAATAATACACTTTAAGGCCAAAGAAGAAGAGTTCGACCTTGATCGAACGACGACGGGTTAACATTTCGATAAGTTCGAAATAACAACCTTAAGGACAAGGTCCTTCGTCTAAGAAGAAGAGTTCGACCTTGATCGAATGACGACGGGTTAACATTTTGATAACTTCGAAAAGACACCCTTTAAGGCCAAGGGCCTTCACCAAAGAAGAAGAGTTCGACCTTGATCGAACGACGACGGGTTAACATTTTGATAAGTTCGAAATAACAACCTTAAGGACAAGGGCCTTCGTCTAAGAAGAAGAGTTCGACCTTGATCGAATGACGACGGGATAACATTTTGATAACTTCGAAAAGACACACTTTAAGGCCAAGGACCTTCGCCAAAGAAGAAGAGTTCGACCTTGATCGTACGACGACGGGTTAATATTTCGATAAGTTCGAAATAACACCCTTTAAGGCCAAGGGCCTTCGCCAAAGAAGAAGAGTTCGACCTTGATCGAATGACGATGGGTTAACATTTCGATAAGTTCGAAATAAAACCCTTTATGGCCAAGGGACTTTGCCAAAGAAGAAGAGTTCGACCTTGATCGAACGATGACGGGTTAACTTTTCGACAAGTTCGAAATAATACACTTTAAGTCCAAAGAAGAAGAGTTCGACCTTGATCGAACGACGACTGGTTAACATTTCGATAAGTTCGAAATAACAACCTTAAGGACAAGGTCCTTCGTCTAAGAAGAAGAGTTCGACCTTGATCGAATGACGACGGGTTAACATTTTGATAACTTCGAAAAGACACCCTTTAAGGCCAAGGGCCTTCACCAAAGAAGAAGAGTTCGACCTTGATCGAACGACGACGGGTTAACATTTTGATAAGTTCGAAATAACAACCTTAAGGACAAGGGCCTTCGTCTAAGAAGAAGAGTTCGACCTTGATCGAATGACGACGGGATAACATTTTGATAACTTCGAAAAGACACACTTTAAGGCCAAGGACCTTCGCCAAAGAAGAAGAGTTCGACCTTGATCGTACGACGACGGGTTAATATTTCGATAAGTTCGAAATAACACCCTTTAAGGCCAAGGGCCTTCGCCAAAGAAGAAGAGTTCGACCTTGATCGAATGACGATGGGTTAACATTTCGATAAGTTCGAAATAAAACCCTTTATGGCCAAGGGACTTTGCCAAAGAAGAAGAGTTCGACCTTGATCGAACGATGACGGGTTAACTTTTCGACAAGTTCGAAATAATACACTTTAAGGCCAAAGAAGAAGTGTTCGACCATGATAGAACGACGACGGGTTAATATTTCGACAAGTTCGAAATAATACACTTTAAGGCCAAGGGCCTTCGCCAAGAAGGAGAGTTCGACCTTGATCGAACGACGACGGGTTAACATTTCGACAAGTTCAAAATAATACACTTTAAGGCCATGGTCCATGGCCAATAAAGAAGAGTTCGACCTTGATCGAACGACGACGGGTTAATATTTCGATAAGTTCGAAATAACACCCTTTAAGGCCAAGGGCCTTCTCCAAAGAAGAAGAGTTCGACCTTGATCGAATGAGGATGGGTTAACATTTTGATAAGTTCGAAATAACGTCCTTTAAGGCTAAGGGGTTTCGCCAAAGAAGAAGAGTTCAACCTTGATCGAACGACGACGGGTTAATATTTCGATAAGTTCGAAATAACACCCTTTAAGGCCAAGGGACTTCGCCAAAGAAGAAGAGTTCGACCTTGATCGAATAACGATGGGTTAACATTTCGATAAGTTCGAAATAAAACCCTTTATGGCCAAGGGACTTTGCCAAAGAAGAAGAGTTCGACCTTGATCGAACGATGACGGGTTAACTTTTCGACAAGTTCGAAATAATACACTTTAAGGCCAAAGAAGAAGTGTTCGACCATGATAGAACGACGACGGTTTAATATTTTGACAAGTTCGAAATAATACACTTTAAGGCCAAGGCCTGCGCCAAAGAAGAAGTGTTCGACCTTGATCGAACGACGACGGGTTAATATTTTAACAAGTTCGAAATAATACACTTTAAGGCCAAGGGACTTCGCCAAGAAGGAGAGTTCGACCTTGATCGAACGACGACGGGTTAACATTTCGACAAGTTCGAAATAATACACTTTAAGGCCAAGGGCCTTCACCAAAGAAGAAGAGTTCGACCTTGATCGAATGACGACGGGTTAACATTTTGATAACTTCGAAAAGACACCCTTTAAGGCCAAGGGCCTTCACCAAAGAAGAAGAGTTCGACCTTGATCGAACGACGACGGGTTAACATTTTGATAAGTTCGAAATAACAACCTTAAGGACAAGGGCCTTCGTCTAAGAAGAAGAGTTCGACCTTGATCGAATGACGACGGGATAACATTTTGATAACTTCGAAAAGACACACTTTAAGGCCAAGGACCTTCGCCAAAGAAGAAGAGTTCGACCTTGATCGTACGACGACGGGTTAATATTTCGATAAGTTCGAAATAACACCCTTTAAGGCCAAGGGCCTTCGCCAAAGAAGAAGAGTTCGACCTTGATCGAATGACGACGGGTTAACATTTCGATAAGTTCGAAATAACAACCTTAAGGACAAGGTCCTTCGTCTAAGAAGAAGAGTTCGACCTTGATCGAATGACGACGGGTTAACATTTTGATAACTTCGAAAAGACACCCTTTAAGGACAAGGGCCTTCACCAAAGAAGAAGAGTTCGACCTTGATCGAATGACGACGGGTTAACATTTTGATAAGTTCGAAATAACAACCTTAAGGACAAGGGCCTTCGTCTAAGAAGAAGAGTTCGACCTTGATCGAATGACGACGGGATAACATTTTGATAACTTCGAAAAGACACACTTTAAGGCCAAGGACCTTCGCCAAAGAAGAAGAGTTCGACCTTGATCGTACGACGACGGGTTAATATTTCGATAAGTTCGAAATAACACCCTTTAAGGCCAAGGGCCTTCGCCAAAGAAGAAGAGTTCGACCTTGATCGAATGACGATGGGTTAACATTTCGATAAGTTTGAAATAAAACCCTTTATGGCCAAGGGACTTTGCCAAAGAAGAAGAGTTCGTGATCGAACGAGGATGGGTTAACATTTTGATAAGTTCGAAATAATGACCTTTAAGGCCAAGGCCTTTCGCCAAAGAAGAAGAGTTCGACCTTGATCGAACGACGACGGGTTAATATTTCGATAAGTTCGAAATAACACCCTTTAAGGCCAAGGGCCTTCGCCAAAGAAGAAGAGTTCGACCTTGATCGAATGACGATGGGTTAACATTTCGATAAGTTCGAAATAAAACCCTTTATGGCCAAGGGACTTTGCCAAAGAAGAAGAGTTCGACCTTGATCGAACGATGACGGGTTAACTTTTTGACAAGTTCGAAATAATACACTTTAAGGCCAAAGAAGAAGTGTTCAACCATGATAGAACGACGACGGTTTAATATTTTGACAAGTTCGAAATAATACACTTTAAGGCCAAGGCCTGCGCCAAAGAAGAAGTGTTCGACCTTGATCGAACGACGACGGGTTAATATTTTAACAAGTTCGAAATAATACACTTTAAGGCCAAGGGACTTCGCCAAGAAGGAGAGTTCGACCTTGATCGAACGACGACGGGTTAACATTTCGACAAGTTCGAAATAATACACTTTAAGGCCAAGGGCCTTCACCAAAGAAGAAGACTTCGACCTTGATCGAATGACGACGGGTTAACATTTTGATAATTTCGAAAAGACACCCTTTAAGGCCAAGGGCCTTCGCTAAAGAAGAAGAGTTCGACCTTGATCGTACGACGACGGGTTAATATTTCTACAAGTTAGAAATAACACCGTTTAAGGCCAAGGGCCTTCTCCAAAGAAGAAGAGTTCGACCTTGATCGAACGACTACGGGTTAACATTTCGATAAGTTCGAAATAACATCCTTTATGGCCAAGGGCCTTCGCCAAAGAAGAAGAGTTCCACCTTTATCAAGCGACGACGAGTTAATATTTCAACAAGTTCGAAATAACACCCTTTAAGGCCAAGGGCCATGGCCAATAAAGAAGAGTTTGACCTTGATCGAACGACGACGGTTTAATATTTCGATAAGTTCGAAATAACACCCTTTAAGGCCAAGGGCATTCTCCAAAGAAGAAGAGTTCGACCTTGATCGAACGACGACGGGTTAACATTTTAATAATTTCGAAATAATTCCCTTTAAGGACAAGGGCCTTCGCCAAAGAAGAAGAGTTCGACCTTGATCGAACGACGACGGGTTAAAATTTCAATAAGTTCGAAATAACATCCTTTATGGCCAAGGGCCTTCGCCAAGGAAGAAGAGTTCCACCTTGATCGAACGACGACGGGTTAATATTTCAACAAGTTCGAAATAACACCCTTTAAGGCCATGGTCCATGGCCAATAAAGAAGAGTTCGACCTTGATCGAACGACGACGGGTTAATATTTCGATTAGTTCGAAATAACACCCTTTAAGGCCAAGGGCCTTCTCCAAAGAAGAAGAGTTCGACCTTGATCAAACGAGGATGGTTTAACATTTTAAGAAGTTCGAAATAATGACCTTTAAGGCCAAGGGCTTTCGCCAAAGAAGAAGAGTTCGACCTTGATCGAACGACGACGGGTTAATATTTCGATAAGTTCGAAATAACACCCTTTAAGGCCAAGGGCCTTCGCCAAAGAAGAAGAGTTCGACCTTGATCGAATGACGATGGGTTAACATTTCGATAAGTTCGAAATAAAACCCTTTATGGCCAAGGGACTTTGCCAAAGAAGAAGAGTTCGACCTTGATCGAACGATGACGGGTTAACTTTTCGACAAGTTCGAAATAATACACTTTAAGTCCAAAGAAGAAGAGTTCGACCTTGATCGAACGACGACTGGTTAACATTTCGATAAGTTCGAAATAACAACCTTAAGGACAAGGTCCTTCGTCTAAGAAGAAGAGTTCGACCTTGATCGAATGACGACGGGATAACATTTTGATAACTTCGAAAAGACACACTTTAAGGCCAAGGACCTTCGCCAAAGAAGAAGAGTTCGACCTTGATCGTACGACGACGGGTTAATATTTCTACAAATTAGAAATAACACCCTTTAACTCCAAAGGCCTTCTCCAAAGAAGACGTGTTCGACCTTGATCGAAAGACGACGGGTTAATATTTCGACAAGTTCGAAATAATACACTTTAAGGCCAAGGGCCTTCACCAAAAAAGAAGAGTTCGACCTTGATCGAACGACGACGGGTTAATATTTCGATAAGTTCGAAATAACACCCTTTAAGGCCAAGGGCCTTCTCCAAAGAAGAAGAGTTCGACCTTGATCGAACGACGACGGGTTAACATTTCGATTAGTTCGAAATAACAACCTTAAGGACAAGGTCCTTATTCTAAGAAGAAGAGTTCGACCTTGATCGAATGACGACGGGTTAACATTTTGATAACATCGAAAAGACACCCTTTAAGGCCAAGGGCCTTCGCCATAGAAGAAGAGTTCGACCTTGATCGTACGACGACGGGTTAATATTTCTACAAGTTAGAAATAACACCCTTTAAGGCCAATGGCCTTCTCCAAAGAAGAAGAGTTCGACCTTGATCGAATGACGACGGGTTAACATTTCGATAAGTTCGAAATAACATCCTTTATGGCCAAGGGCCATCGCCAATGAAGAAGAGTTCCACCTTGATCGAACGACGACGAGTTAATATTTCAACAAGTTCGAAATAACACCCTTTAAGGCCAAGGGCCATGGCCAATAAAGAAGAGTTCGACATTGATCGAACGACGACGGGTTAATATTTCGATAAGTTCGAAATAACACCCTTTAAGGCCAAGGGCCTTCTCCAAAGAAGAAGAGTTCGACCTTGATCGAACGACGACGGGTTAACATTTTAATAATTTCGAAATAATTCCCTTTAAGGACAAGGGCCTTCGCCAAAGAAGAAGAGTTCGACCTTGATCGAACGACGACGGGTTAAAATTTCAATAAGTTCGAAATAACATCATTTATGGCCAAGGGCCTTCGCCAAGGAAGAAGAGTTCCACCTTGATCGAACGACGACGGGTTAATCTTTCAACAAATTCGAAATAACACCCTTTAAGGACATGGTCCATGGCCAATAAAGAAGAGTTCGACCTTGATCGAACGACGACGGGTTAATATTTCGATAAGTTCGAAATAACACCCTTTAAGGCCAAGGGCCTTCTCCAAAGAAGAAGAGTTCGACCTTGATCGAATGAGGATGGGTTAACATTTTGATAAGTTCGAAATAACGCCCTTTAAGGCCAAGGGGTTTCGCCAATGAAGAAGAGTTCAACCTTGATCGAACGACGACGGGTTAATATTTCGATAAGTTCGAAATAACACCCTTTAAGGCCAAGGGCCTTCGCCAAAGAAGAAGAGTTCGACCTTGATCGAATGACGATGGGTTAACATTTCGATAAGTTCGAAATAAAACCCTTTATGGCCAAGGGACTTTGCCAAAGAAGAAGAGTTCGATCTTGATCGAACGATGACGGGTTAAATTTTCGACAAGTTAGAAATAATACACTTTAAGGCCAAAGAAGAAGTGTTCGACCATGATAGAACGACGACGGGTTAATATTTCGACAAGTTCGAAATAATACACTTTAAGGCCAAGGCCTGCGTCAAAGAAGAAGTGTTCGACCTTGATCGAACGACGACGGGTTATTATTTTGACAAGTTCGAAATAATACACTTTAAGGCCAAGGGCCTTCGCCAAGAAGGAGAATTCGACCTTAATCGAACGACGACGGGTTAACATTTCGACAAGTTCGAAATAATACACTTTAAGGCCCAGGGCCTTCACCAAAGAAGAAGAGTTCGACCTTGATCGAATGACGACGGGTTAACATTTTGATAACTTCGAAAAGACACCCTTTAAGGCCAAGGGCCTTCGCCAAAGAAGAAGAGTTCGACCTTGATCGTACGACGACGGGTTAATATTTCTACAAGTTAGAAATAACACCGTTTAAGGCCAAGGGCCTTCTCCAAAGAAGAAGAGTTCGACCTTGATCGAACGACTACGGGTTAACATTTCGATAAGTTCGAAATAACATCCTTTATGGCCAAGAGCCTACGCCAAAGAAGAAGAGTTCCACCTTTATCAAGCGAAGACGAGTTAATATTTCAACAAGTTCGAAATAACACCCTTTAAGGCCAAGGGCTATGGCCAATAAAGAAGAGTTAGACCTTGATCGAACGACGACGGGTTAATATTTCGATAAGTTCGAAATAACACCCTTTAAGGCCAAGGGCCTTCGCCAAAGAAGAAGAGTTCGACCTTGATCGAATGACGATGGGTTAACATTTCGATAAGTTCGAAATAAAACCCTTTATGGTCAAGGGACTTTGCCAAAGAAGAAGAGTTCGACCTTGATCGAACGATGACGGGTTAACTTTTCGACAAGTTCGAAATAATACTCCTTCTCCAAAGAAGAAGAGTTCGACCTTGATCGAACGACGACGGGTTAACATTTCGATAAGTTCGAAATAACAACCTTAAGGACAAGGTCCTTCGTCTAAGAAGAAGAGTTCGACCTTGATCGAATGACGACGGGTTAACATTTTGATAACTTCGAAAAGACACCCTTTAAGGCCAAGGGCCTTCACCAAAGAAGAAGAGTTCGACCTTGATCGAACGACGACGGGTTAACATTTTGATAAGTTCGAAATAACAACCTTAAGGACAAGGGCCTTCGTCTAAGAAGAAGAGTTCGACCTTGATCGAATGACGACGGGATAACATTTTGATAACTTCGAAAAGACACACTTTAAGGCCAAGGACCTTCGCCAAAGAAGAAGAGTTCGACCTTGATCGTACGACGACGGGTTAATATTTCTACAAGTTAGAAATAACACCCTTTAAGGCCAAAGGCCTTCTCCAAAGAAGAAGTGTTCGACCTTGATCGAAAGACGACGGGTTAATATTTCGACAAGTTCGAAATAATACACTTTAAGGCCAAGGGCCTTCACCAAAAAAGAAGAGTTCGACCTTGATCGAACGACGACGGGTTAATATTTCGATAAGTTCGAAATAACACCCTTTAAGGCCAAGGGCCTTCTCCAAAGAAGAAGAGTTCGACCTTGATCGAACGACGACGGGTTAACATTTCGATTAGTTCGAAATAACAACCTTAAGGACAAGGTCCTTATTCTAAGAAGAAGAGTTCGACCTTGATCGAATGACGACGGGTTAACATTTTGATAACATCGAAAAGACACCCTTTAAGGCCAAGGGCCTTCGCCATAGAAGAAGAGTTCGACCTTGATCGTACGACGACGGGTTAATATTTCTACAAGTTAGAAATAACACCCTTTAAGGCCAATGGCCTTCTCCAAAGAAGAAGAGTTCGACCTTGATCGAATGACGACGGGTTAACATTTCGATAAGTTCGAAATAACATCCTTTATGGCCAAGGGCCATCGCCAATGAAGAAGAGTTCCACCTTGATCGAACGACGACGAGTTAATATTTCAACAAGTTCGAAATAACACCCTTTAAGGCCAAGGGCCATGGCCAATAAAGAAGAGTTCGACATTGATCGAACGACGACGGGTTAATATTTCGATAAGTTCGAAATAACACCCTTTAAGGCCAAGGGCCTTCTCCAAAGAAGAAGAGTTCGACCTTGATCGAACGACGACGGGTTAACATTTTAATAATTTCGAAATAATTCCCTTTAAGGACAAGGGCCTTCGCCAAAGAAGAAGAGTTCGACCTTGATCGAACGACGACGGGTTAAAATTTCAATAAGTTCGAAATAACATCATTTATGGCCAAGGGCCTTCGCCAAGGAAGAAGAGTTTCACCTTGATCGAACGACGACGGGTTAATCTTTCAACAAGTTCGAAATAACACCCTTTAAGGACATGGTCCATGGCCAATAAAGAAGAGTTCGACCTTGATCGAACGACGACGGGTTAATATTTCGATAAGTTCGAAATAACACCCTTTAAGGCCAAGGGCCTTCTCAAAAGAAGAAGAGTTCGACCTTGATCGAATGAGGATGGGTTAACATTTTGATAAGTTCGAAATAACGCCCTTTAAGGCCAAGGGGTTTCGCCAATGAAGAAGAGTTCAACCTTGATCGAACGACGACGGGTTAATATTTCGATAAGTTCGAAATAACACCCTTTAAGGCCAAGGGCCTTCGCCAAAGAAGAAGAGTTCGACCTTGATCGAATGACGATGGGTTAACATTTCGATAAGTTCGAAATAAAACCCTTTATGGCCAAGGGACTTTGCCAAAGAAGAAGAGTTCGATCTTGATCGAACGATGACGGGTTAAATTTTCGACAAGTTAGAAATAATACACTTTAAGGCCAAAGAAGAAGTTTTCGACCATGATAGAACGACGACGGGTTAATATTTTGACAAGTTCGAAATAATACACTTTAAGGCCAAGGCCTGCGTCAAAGAAGAAGTGTTCGACCTTGATCGAACGACGACGGGTTAATATTTTGACAAGTTCGAAATAATACACTTTAAGGCCAAGGGCCTTCGCCAAGAAGGAGAATTCGACCTTAATCGAACGACGACGGGTTAACATTTCGACAAGTTCGAAATAATACACTTTAAGGCCCAGGGCCTTCACCAAAGAAGAAGAGTTCGACCTTGATCGAATGACGACGGGTTAACATTTTGATAACTTCGAAAAGACACCCTTTAAGGCCAAGGGCCTTCGCCAAAGAAGAAGAGTTCGACCTTGATCGTACGACGACGGGTTAATATTTCTACAAGTTAGAAATAACACCGTTTAAGGCCAAGGGCCTTCTCCAAAGAAGAAGAGTTCGACCTTGATCGAACGACTACGGGTTAACATTTCGATAAGTTCGAAATAACATCCTTTATGGCCAAGAGCCTACGCCAAAGAAGAAGAGTTCCACCTTTATCAAGCGAAGACGAGTTAATATTTCAACAAGTTCGAAATAACACCCTTTAAGGCCAAGGGCTATGGCCAATAAAGAAGAGTTAGACCTTGATCGAACGACGACGGGTTAATATTTCGATAAGTTCGAAATAACACCCTTTAAGACCAAGGGCCTTCTCCAAAGAAGAAGAGTTCGACCTTGATCGAACGACGACGGGTTAACATTTTAATAATTTCGAAATAATTCCCTTTAAGGACAAGGGCCTTCGCCAAAGAAGAAGAGTTCGACCTTGATCGAACGACGACGGGTTAAAATTTCAATAAGTTCGAAATAACATCCTTTATGGCCAAGGGCCTTCGCCAAGGAAGAAGAGTTCCACCTTGATCGAACGACGACGGGTTAATCTTTCAACAAGTTCGAAATAACACCCTTTAAGGCTATGGTCCATGGCCAATAAAGAAGAGTTCGACCTTGATCGAACGACGACGGGTTAATATTTCGATAAGTTCGAAATAGCACCCTTTAAGGCCAAGGGCCTTCTCCAAAGAAGAAGAGTTCGACCTTGATCGAATGAGGATGGGTTAACATTTTGATAAGTTCGAAATAACGCCCTTTAAGGTCAAGGGGTTTTGGCCAACGAAGAAGAGTTCAACCTTGATCGAACGACGACGGGTTAATATTTCGATAAGTTCGAAAGAACACACTTTAAGGCCAAGGGCCTTCGCCAAAGAAGAATAGTTCGACCTTGATCGAATGACGATGGGTTAACATTTCGATAAGTTCGAAATAAAACCCTTTATGGCCAAGGGACTTTGCCAAAGAAGAAGAGTTCGACCTTGATCGAACGATGACGGGTTAAATTTTCGACAAGTTCGAAATAATACACTTTAAGGCCAAAGAAGAAGTGTTCGACCATGATAGAACGACGACGGGTTAATATTTCGACAAGTTCGAAATAATACACTTTAAGGCCAAGGCCTGCGCCAAAGAAGAAGTGTTCGACCTTGATCGAACGACGACCGGTTAATATTTTGATAAGTTCGAAATAATACACTTTAAGGCCAAGGGCCTTCGCCAAGATGGAGAATTCAACCTTGATCGAACGACGACGGGTTAACATTTCGACAAGTTCGAAATAATACACTTTAAGGCCAAGGGCCTTCACCAAAGAAGAAGAGTTCGACCTTGATCGAATGACGACGGGTTAACATTTTGATAACTTCGAAAAGACACCCTTTAAGGCCAAGGGCCTTCGCCAAAGAAGAAGAGTTCGACCTTGATCGTACGACGAAGGGTTAATATTTCTACAAGTTAGAAATAAACACCGTTTAAGGACAAGGGCCTTCTCCAAAGAAGAAGAGTTCGACCTTGATCGAACGACTACGGGTTAACATTTTGATAAGTTCGAAATAACATCCTTTATGACCAAGGGCCTACGCCAAAGAAGAAGAGTTCCACCTTTATCAAGCGAAGACGAGTTAATATTTCAACAAGTTCGAAATAACACCCTTTAAGGCCAAGGGCTATGGCCAATAAAGAAGAGTTCGACCTTGATCGAACGACGACGGGTTAATATTTCGATAAGTTCGAAATAACACCCTTTAAGGCCAAGGGCCTTCTCCAAAGAAGAAGAGTTCGACCTTGATCGAACGACGACGGGTTAACATTTTAATAATTTCGAAATAATTCCCTTTAAGGACAAGGGCCTTCGCTAAAGAAGAAGAGTTCGATCTTGATCGAACGACGACGGGTTAAAATTTCAATAAGTTCGAAATAAGACCCTTTAAGGCCATGGGCCATGGCCAATAAAGAAGAGTTCGACCTTGATCGAACGACGACGGGTTAATATTTCGACAAGTTCGAAATAATACACTTTAAGGCCAAGGGCCTTCGCCAAGAAGGAGAGTTCGACCTTGATCGAACGAGGATGGGTTAACATTTTGATAAGTTCGAAATAATGACCTTTAAGGCCAAGGGCTTTCGCCAAAGAAGAAGAGTTCGACCTTGATCGAACGATGACGGGTTAAATTTTCGACAAGTTAGAAATAATGCACTTTAAGGCCAAAGAAGAAGTGTTCGACCATGATAGAACGACGACGGGTTAATATTTCGACAAGTTCGAAATAATACACTTTAAGGCCAAGGCCTGCGTCAAAGAAGAAGTGTTCGACCTTGATCGAACGACGACGGGTTAATATTTTGACAAGTTCGAAATAATACACTTTAAGGCCAAGGGCCTTCGCCAAGAAGGAGAATTCGACCTTAATCGAACGACGACGGGTTAACATTTCGACAAGTTCGAAATAATACACTTTAAGGCCCAGGGCCTTCACCAAAGAAGAAGAGTTCGACCTTGATCGAATGACGACGGGTTAACATTTTGATAACTTCGAAAAGACACCCTTTAAGGCCAAGGGCCTTCGCCAAAGAAGAAGAGTTCGACCTTGATCGTACGACGACGGGTTAATATTTCTACAAGTTAGAAATAACACCGTTTAAGGCCAAGGGCCTTCTCCAAAGAAGAAGAGTTCGACCTTGATCGAACGACTACGGGTTAACATTTCGATAAGTTCGAAATAACATCCTTTATGGCCAAGAGCCTACGCCAAAGAAGAAGAGTTCCACCTTTATCAAGCGAAGACGAGTTAATATTTCAACAAGTTCGAAATAACACCCTTTAAGGCCAAGGGCTATGGCCAATAAAGAAGAGTTAGACCTTGATCGAACGACGACGGGTTAATATTTCGATAAGTTCGAAATAACACCCTTTAAGACCAAGGGCCTTCTCCAAAGAAGAAGAGTTCGACCTTGATCGAACGACGACGGGTTAACATTTTAATAATTTCGAAATAATTCCCTTTAAGGACAAGGGCCTTCGCCAAAGAAGAAGAGTTCGACCTTGATCGAACGACGACGGGTTAAAATTTCAATAAGTTCGAAATAACATCCTTTATGGCCAAGGGCCTTCGCCAAGGAAGAAGAGTTCCACCTTGATCGAACGACGACAGGTTAATCTTTCAACAAGTTCGAAATAACACCCTTTAAGGCTATGGTCCATGGCCAATAAAGAAGAGTTCGACCTTGATCGAACGACGACGGGTTAATATTTCGATAAGTTCGAAATAACACCCTTTAAGGCCAAGGGCCTTCTCCAAAGAAGAAGAGTTCGACCTTGATCGAATGAGGATGGGTTAACATTTTGATAAGTTCGAAATAACGCCCTTTAAGGTCAAGGGGTTTTGGCCAATGAAGAAGAGTTCAACCTTGATCGAATGACGACGGGTTAATATTTCGATAAGTTCGAAATAACACCCTTTAAGGCCAAGGGCCTTCGCCAAAGAAGATTAGTTCGACCTTGATCGAATGACGATGGGTTAACATTTCGATAAGTTCGAAATAAAACCCTTTATGGCCAAGGGACTTTGCCAAAGAAGAAGAGTTCGACCTTGATCGAACGATGACGGGTTAAATTTTCGACAAGTTCGAAATAATACACTTTAAGGCCAAAGAAGAAGTGTTCGACCATGATAGAACGACGATGGGTTAATATTTCGACAAGTTCGAAATAATACACTTTAAGGCCAAGGCCTGCGCCAAAGAAGAAGTGTTCGACCTTGATCGAACGACGACGGGTTAATATTTTGATAAGTTCGAAATAATACACTTTAAGGCCAAGGGCCTTCGCCAAGATGGAGAATTCAACCTTGATCGAACGACGACGGGTTAACATTTCGACAAGTTCGAAATAATACACTTTAAGGCCAAGGGCCTTCACCAAAGAAGAAGAGTTCGACCTTGATCGAATGACGACGGGTTAACATTTTGATAACTTCGAAAAGACACCCTTTAAGGCCAAGGGCCTTCGCCAAAGAAGAAGAGTTCGACCTTGATCGTACGACGACGGGTTAATATTTCTACAAGTTAGAAATAAACACCGTTTAAGGACAAGGGCCTTCTCCAAAGAAGAAGAGTTCGACCTTGATCGAACGACTACGGGTTAACATTTTGATAAGTTCGAAATAACATCCTTTATGACCAAGGGCCTACGCCAAAGAAGAAGAGTTCCACCTTTATCAAGCGAAGACGAGTTAATATTTCAACAAGTTCGAAATAACACCCTTTAAGGCCAAGGGCTATGGCCAATAAAGAAGAGTTCGACCTTGATCGAACGACGACGGGTTAATATTTCGATAAGTTCGAAATAACACCCTTTAAGGCCAAGGGCCTTCTCCAAAGAAGAAGAGTTCGACCTTGATCGAACGACGACGGGTTAACATTTTAATAATTTCGAAATAATTCCCTTTAAGGACAAGGGCCTTCGCTAAAGAAGAAGAGTTCGATCTTGATCGAACGACGACGGGTTAAAATTTCAATAAGTTCGAAATAAGACCCTTTAAGGCCAAGGGCCATGGACAATAAAGAAGAGTTCGACCTTGATCGAACGACGACGGGTTAATATTTCGACAAGTTCGAAATAATACACTTTAAGGCCAAGGGCCTTCGCCAAGAAGGAGAGTTCGACCTTGATCGAACGAGGATGGGTTAACATTTTGATAAGTTCGAAATAATGACCTTTAAGGCCAAGGGCTTTCGCCAAAGAAGAAGAGTTCGACCTTGATCGAACGACGACGGGTTAATATTTCGATAAGTTCGAAATAACACCCTTTAAGGCCAAGGGCCTTCGCCAAAGAAGAAGAGTTCGACCTTGATCGAATGACGATGGGTTAACATTTCGATAAGTTCGAAATAAAACCCTTTATGGCCAAGGGACTTTGCCAAAGAAGAAGAGTTCGACCTTGATCGAACGATGACGGGTTAACTTTTCGACAAGTTCGAAATAATACACTTTAAGGCCAAAGAAGAAGAGTTCGACCTTGATCGAATGACTACGGGTTAACATTTCGATAAGTTCGAAATAACAACCATAAGGACAAGGTCCTTCGTCTAAGAAGAAGAGTTCGACCTTGATCGAATGACGACGGGTTAACATTTTGATAACTTCGAAAAGACAGCCTTTAAGGCCAAGGGCCTTCACCAAAGAAGAAGAGTTCGACCATGATCGAACGACGACGGGTTAACATTTCGATAAGTTCGAAATAACAACCTTAAGGACAAGGGCCTTCGTCTAAGAAGAAGAGTTCGACCTTGATCGAATGACGACGGGATAACATTTTGATAACTTCGAAAAGACACACTTTAAGGCCAAGGACCTTTGCCAAAGAAGAAGAGTTCGACCTTGATCGTACGACGACGGGTTAATATTTCTACAAGTTAGAAATAACACCCTTTAAGGACAAAGGCCTTCTCCAAAGAAGAAGTGTTCGACCTTGATCGAAAGGCGACGGGTTAATATTTCGACAAGTTCGAAATAATACACTTTAAGGCCAAGGGCCTTCACCAAAGAAGAAGAGTTCGACCTTGATCGAACGACGACGGGTTAATATTTCGATAAGTTCGAAATAACACCCTTTAAGGCCAAGGGCCTTCTCCAAAGAAGAAGAGTTCGACCTTGATCGAACGACGACGGGTTAACATTTCGATTAGTTCGAAATAACAACCTTAAGGACAAGGTCCTTCGTCTAAGAAGAAGAGTTCGACCTTGATCGAATGACGACGGGTTAACATTTTGATAACATCGAAAAGACACCCTTTAAGGCCAAGGGCCTTCGCCAAAGAAGAAGAGTTCGACCTTGATCGTACGACGACGGGTTAATATTTCTACAAGTTAGAAATAACACCCTTTAAGGCCAAGGGACTTTGCCAAAGAAGAAGAGTTCGACCTTGATCGAACGATGACGGGTTAACTTTTCGACAAGTTCGAAATAATACTCTTTAAGGCCAAAGAAGAAGTGTTCGACCATGATAGAACGACGACGGGTTAATATTTTGACAAGTTCGAAATAATACACTTTAAGGCCAAGGGCCTTCGCCAAGAAGGAGAGTTCGACCTTGATCGAACGACGACGGGTTAACATTTCGACAAGTTCAAAATAATACACTTTAAGGCCAAGGGCCTTCACCAAAGAAGAAGAGTTCGACCTTGATCGAATGACGACGGGTTAACATTTTGATAACTTCGAAAAGACACCCTTTAAGGACAAGGGCCTTCGCCAAAGAAGAAGAGTTCGACCTTGATCGTACGACGACGGGTTAATATTTCTACAAGTTAGAAATAACACCGTTTAAGGCCAAGGGCCTTCTCCAAAGAAGAAGAGTTCGACCTTGATCGAATGACGACGGGTTAACATTTCGATAAGTTCGAAATAACATCCTTTATGGCCAAGGGCCATCGCCAATGAAGAAGAGTTCCACATTGATCGAACGACGACGAGTTAATATTTCAACAAGTTCGAAATAACACCCTTTAAGGCCAAGGGCCATGGCCAATAAAGAAGAGTTCGACATTGATCGAACGACGACGGGTTAATATTTCGATAAGTTCGAAATAACACCCTTTAAGGCCAAGGGTCTTCTCCAAAGAAGAAGAGTTCGACCTTGATCGAACGACGTCGGGTTAACATTTCGATAAATTCGAAATAACAACCTTAAGGACAAGGTCCTTCGTCTAAGAAGAAGAGTTCGACCTTGATCGAATGACGACGGGTTAACATTTTGATAACTTCGAAAAGACACCCTTTAAGGCCAAGGGCCTTCGCCAAAGAAGAAGAGTTCGACCTTGATCGTACGACGATGGGTTAATATTTCTACAAGTTAGAAATAACACACTTTAAGGCCAAGGGCCTTCTCCAAAGAAGAAGAGTTCGACCTTGATCGAACGACGACGGGTTAACATTTCGATAAGTTCGAAATAACATCCTTTATGGCCAAGGGCCTTCGCCAAAGAAGAAGAGTTCCACCTTGATCGAACGACGATTGAGTTAATATTTCAACAAGTTCGAAATAACACCCTTTAAGGCCAAGGGCCATGGCCAATAAAGAAGAGTTCGACCTTGATCGAACGACGACGGGTTAATATTCGATAAGTTCGAAATAACACCCTTTAAGGCCAAGGTCCTTCTCCAAAGAAGAAGAGTTCGACCTTGATCTAACGACGACGGGTTAACATTTTGATATGTTCGAAATAACGCCCTTTAAGGCCAAGGTCCTTCGCCAAAGAAGAAGAGTTCGACCTTGATCGAACGACGACTGGTTAATATTTCGATAAGTTCGAAATAACATCCTTTATGGCCAAGGGCCATGGCCAATAAAGAAGAGTTCGACCTTGATCGAACGACGACGGGTTAATATTTCGATAAGTTCGAAATAACATCCTTTATGGCCAAGGGACTTCGCCAAAGAAGAAGAGTTCCACCTTGATCGAACGACGACGAGTTAATATTTTAACAAGTTCGAAATAACACCCTTTAAGGCCAAGGGCCATGGCCAATAAAGAAGAGTTCGACATTGATCGAACGACGACGGGTTAATATTTCGATAAGTTCGAAATAACACCCTTTAAGGCCAAGGGCCTTCTCCAAAGAAGAAGAGTTCGACCTTGATCGAACGACGACGGGTTAACATTTCGATTAGTTCGAAATAACAACCTTAAGGAAAAGGTCCTTCGTCTAAGAAGAAGAGTTCGACCTTGATCGAATGACGACGGGTTAACATTTTGATAACTTCGAAAAGACACCCTTTAAGGCCAAGGGACTTCGCCAAAGAAGAAGAGTTCCACCTTGATCGAACGACTATGAGTTAATATTTCAACAAGTTCGAAATAACAACCTTTAAGGCCAAGGGCCATGGCCAATAAAGAAGAGTTCGACCTTGATCGAACGACGACGGGTTAATATTCGATAAGTTCGAAATAACGCCCTTTAAGGCCAAGGGCCTTCACCAAAGAAGAAGAGTTCGACCTTGATCGAACGACGACGGGTTAGTATTTCGATAAGTTCGAAATAACATCCTTTATGGCCAAGGGCCATGGCCAATAAAGAAGAGTTCGACATTGATCGAATGACGACGGGTTAAAATTTCGATAAGTTCGAAATAACACCCTTTAAGGCCAAGGGCCATGGCCAAAGAAGAAGAGTTCGACCTTGATCGAATGACGATGGGTTAACATTTTGATAACTTCGAAAAGACACCCTTTAAGGCCAAGGGCCTTCGCCAAAGAAGAAGAGTTCGACCTTGATTGTACGACGACGGGTTAATATTTTCTACAAGTTAGAAATAACACCGTTTATGTCCAAGGGCCTTCTCCAAAGAAGAAGAGTTCGACCTTGATCGAACGATGACGAGTTAACTTTTCGACAAGATCGAAATAATACATTTTAAGGCAAAAGAAGAAGTGTTCGACCATGATAGAACGACGACGGGTTAATATTTCGACAAGTTCGAAATAATACAATTCAAGGCCAAGGCCTGCGCCAAAGAAGAAGTGTTCGACCTTGATCGAACGACGACGGGTTAATATTTTGACAAGTTCGAAATAATACACTTTAAGGCCAAGGGCCTTCGCCAAGAAGGAGAGTTCGACCTTGATCGAAAGACGACGAGTTAACATTTCGACAAGTTCGAAATAATACACTTTAAGGCCAAGGGCCTTCACCAAAGAAGAAGAGTTCGACCTTGATCGAATGACGACGGGTTAACATTTTGATAACTTCGAAAAGACACCCTTTAAGGCCAAGGGCCTTCGCCAAAGAAGAAGAGTTCGACCTTGATCGTACGACGACGGGTTAATATTTCTACAAGTTAGAAATAACACCGTTTAAGGCCAAGGGCCTTCTCCAAAGAAGAAGAGTTCGACCTTGATCGAACGACTACGGGATAACATTTCGATAAGTTCGAAATAACATCCTTTATGGCCAAGGGCCTTCGCCAAAGAAGAAGAGTTCCACCTTTATCAAGCGACGACGAGTTAATATTTCAACAAGTTCGAAATAACACCCTTTAAGGCCAAGGGCCATGGCCAATAAAGAAGAGTTCGACCTTGATCGAACGACGACGGGTTAATATTTCGATAAGTTCGAAATAACACCCTTTAAGGCCAAGGGCCTTCTCCAAAGAAGAAGAGTTCAACCTTGATCGAACGATGACGGGTTAACATTTTAATAATTTCGAAATAATTCCCTTTAAGGACAAGGGCCTTCGCCAAAGAAGAAGAGTTCGACCTTGATCGAACGACGACGGGTTAAAATTTCAATAAGCTCGAAATAACATCCTTTATGGCCAAGGGCCTTCGCCAAGGAAGAAGAGTTCCACCTTGATCGAACGACGACGGGTTAATATTTCAACAAGTTCGAAATAACACCCTTTAAGGCCATGGGCCATGGCCAATAAAGAAGAGTTCGACCTTGATCGAACGAAGACGGGTTAATATTTCGATAAGTTCGAAATAACACCCTTTAAGGCCAAGGGCCTTCTCCAAAGAAGAAGAGTTCGACCTTGATCGAACGAGGATGGGTTAACATTTTGATACGTTCGAAATAATGACCTTTAAGGCCAAGGGCTTTCGCCAAAGAAGAAGAGTTCGACCTTGATCGAACGACGACGGGTTAATATTTCGATAAGTTCGAAATAACACCATTTAAGGCCAAGGGCCTTCGCCAAAGAAGAAGAGTTTGACCTTGATCGAATGACGATGGGTTAACATTTCGATAAGTTCGAAATAAAACCCTTTATGG
Source organism: Nicotiana tabacum (assembly GCF_000715075.1). NCBI lineage: Eukaryota > Viridiplantae > Streptophyta > Magnoliopsida > Solanales > Solanaceae > Nicotiana > Nicotiana tabacum. Next base: position 70,464,422 of record NC_134085.1, read on the forward strand.
CCAAGGGACTTTGCCAAAGAAGAAGAGTTCGACCTTGATCGAACGATGACGGGTTAACTTTTCGACAAGTTCGAAATAATACACTTTAAGGCCAAAGAAGAAGAGTTCGACCTTGATCGAACGACGACGGGTTAACATTTCGATAAGTTCGAAATAACAACCATAAGGACAAGGTCCTTCGTCTAAGAAGAAGAGTTCGACCTTGATCGAATGACGACGGGTTAACATTTTGATAACTTCGAAAAGACACCCTTTAAGGCCAAGGGCCTTCACCAAAGAAGAAGAGTTCGACCTTGATCGAACGACGACGGGTTAACATTTTGATAAGTTCGAAATAACAACCATAAGGACAAGGTCCTTCGTCTAAGAAGAAGAGTTCGACCTTGATCGAATGATGACGGGATAACATTTTGATAACTTCGAAAAGACACACTTTAAGGCCAAGGACCTTCGCCAAAGAAGAAGAGTTCGACCTTGATCGTACGACGACGGGTTAATATTTCTACAAGTTAGAAATAACACCCTTTAAGGCCAAAGGCCTTCTCCAAAGAAGAAGTGTTCGACCTTGATCGAAAGACGACGGGTTAATATTTCGACAAGTTCGAAATAATACACTTTAAGGCCAAGGGCCTTCACCAAAGAAGAAGAGTTCGAACTTGATCGAACGACGACGGGTTAATATTTCGATAAGTTCGAAATAATACCCTTTAAGGCCAAGTGCCTTCTCCAAAGAAGAAGAGTTCGACCTTGATCGAACGACGACGGGTTAACATTTCGATTAGTTCGAAATAACAACCTTAAGGACAAGGTCCTTCGTCTAAGAAGAAGAGTTCGACCTTGATCGAATGACGACGGGTTAACATTTTGATAACATCGAAAAGACACCCTTTAAGGCCAAGGGCCTTCGCCAAAGAAGAAGAATTCGACCTTGATCGTACGACGACGGGTTAATATTTCTACAAGTTAGAAATAACACCCTTTAAGGCCAATGGCCTTCTCCAAAGAAGAAGAGTTCGACCTTGATCGAATGACGACGGGTTAACATTTCGATAAGTTCGAAATAACATCCTTTATGGCCAAGGGCCATCGCCAATGAAGAAGAGTTCCACCTTGATCGAACGACGACGAGTTAATATTTCAACAAGTTCGAAATAACTCCCTTTAAGGCCAAGGGCCATGGCCAATAAAGAAGAGTTCGACATTGATCGAACGACGACGGGTTAATATTTCGATAAGTTCGAAATAACACCCTTTAAGGCCTGGCCTTCTCCAATGAAGAAGAGTTCGACCTTCATCGAACGACGTCGGGTTAACATTTCGATAAATTCGAAATAACAGCCTTAAGGACAAGGTCCTTCGTCTAAGAAGAAGAGTTCGACCTTGATCGAATGACGACGGGTTAACATTTTGATAACTTCGAAAAGACACCTTTTAAGGCCAAGGGCCTTCGCCAAAGAAGAAGAGTTCGACCTTGATCGTACGACGACGGGTTATTATTTCTACAAATTAGAAACAACACCCTTTAAGGCCAAGGGCCTTCTCCAAAGAAGAAGAGTTCGACCTTGATCGAACGACGACGGGTTAACATTTCGATAAGTTCGAAATAACATCCTTTATGGCCCAGGGCCTTCGCCAAAGAAGAAGAGTTCCACCTTGATCGAACGACGATGAGTTAATATTTCAACAAGTTCGAAATAACACCCTTTAAGGCCAAGGGCCATGGCCAATAAAGAAGAGTTCGACCTTGATCGAACGACGACGGGTTAATATTCGATAAGTTCGAAATAACACCCTTTAAGGCCAAGGGCCTTCTCCAAAGAAGAAGAGTTCGACCTTGATCGAACGACGACGGGTTAACATTTCGATTAGTTCGAAATAACAACCTTAAGGACAAGGTCCTTCGTCTAAGAAGAAGAGTTCGACCTTGATCGAATGACGACGGGTTAACATTTTGATAACATCGAAAAGACACCCTTTAAGGCCAAGGGCCTTCGCCAAAGAAGAAGAGTTCGACCTTGATCGTACGACGACGGGTTAATATTTCTACAAGTTCGAAATAACACCCTTTAAGGCCAAGGGCCTTCTCCAATGAAGAAGAGTTCGACCTACATCGAACGACGTCGGGTTAACATTTCGATAAATTCGAAATAACAACCTTAAGGACAAGGTCCTTCGTCTAAGAAGAAGAGTTCGACCTTGATCGAATGACGACGGGTTAACATTTTGATAACTTCGAAAAGACACCTTTTAAGGCCAAGGGCCTTCGCCAAAGAAGAAGAGTTCGACCTTGATCGTACGACGACGGGTTATTATTTCTACAAATTAGAAACAACACCCTTTAAGGCCAAGGGCCTTCTCCAAAGAAGAAGAGTTCGACCTTGATCGAACGACGACGGGTTAACATTTCGATAAGTTCGAAATAACATCCTTTATGGCCCAGGGCCTTCGCCAAAGAAGAAGAGTTCCACCTTGATCGAACGACGATGAGTTAATATTTCAACAAGTTCGAAATAACACCCTTTAAGGCCAAGGGCCATGGCCAATAAAGAAGAGTTCGACCTTGATCGAACGACGACGGGTTAATATTCGATAAGTTCGAAATAACACCCTTTAAGGCCAAGGGCCATGGCCAATAAAGAAGAGTTCGACATTGATCGAACGACGACGGGTTAATATTTCGATAAGTTCGAAATAACACCCTTTAAGGCCAAGGGCCTTCTCCAAAGAAGAAGAGTTCGACCTTGATCGAACGACGACGGGTTAACATTTCGATTAGTTCGAAATAACAACCTTAAGGAAAAGGTCCTTCGTCTAAGAAGAAGAGTTCGACCTTGATCGAATGACGACGGGTTAACATTTTGATAACTTCGAAAAGACACCCTTTAAGGCCAAGGGACTTCGCCAAAGAAGAAGAGTTCCACCTTGATCGAACGACTATGAGTTAATATTTCAACAAGTTCGAAATAACAACCTTTAAGGCCAAGGGCCATGGCCAATAAAGAAGAGTTCGACCTTGATCGAACGACGACGGGTTAATATTCGATAAGTTCGAAATAACGCCCTTTAAGGCCAAGGGCCTTCACCAAAGAAGAAGAGTTCGACCTTGATCGAACGACGACGGGTTAGTATTTCGATAAGTTCGAAATAACATCCTTTATGGCCAAGGGCCATGGCCAATAAAGAAGAGTTCGACATTGATCGAATGACGACGGGTTAATATTTCGATAAGTTCGAAATAACACCCTTTAAGGCCAAGGGCCATGGCCAAAGAAGAAGAGTTCGACCTTGATCGAATGACGATGGGTTAACATTTTGATAACTTCGAAAAGACACCCTTTAAGGCCAAGGGCCTTCGCCAAAGAAGAAGAGTTCGACCTTGATCGTACGACGACGGGTTAATATTTCTACAAGTTAGAAATAACACCGTTTATGTCCAAGGGCCTTCTCCAAAGAAGAAGAGTTCGACCTTGATCGAACGATGACGAGTTAACTTTTCGACAAGATCGAAATAATACATTTTAAGGCAAAAGAAGAAGTGTTCGACCATGATAGAACGACAACGGGTTAATATTTCGACAAGTTCGAAATAATACACTTCAAGGCCAAGGCCTGCGCCAAAGAAGAAGTGTTCGACCTTGATCGAACGACGACGGGTTAATATTTTGACAAGTTCGAAATAATACACTTTAAGGCCTAGGGCCTTCGCCAAGAAGGAGAGTTCGACCTTGATCGAACGACGACGGGTTAACATTTCGACAAGTTCGAAATAATACACTTTAAGGCCAAGGGCCTTCACCAAAGAAGAAGAGTTCGACCTTGATCGAATGACGACGGGTTAACATTTTGATAACTTCGAAAAGACACCCTTTAAGGCCAAGGGCCTTCGCCAAAGAAGAAGAGTTCGACCTTGATCGTACGACGACGGGTTAATATTTCTACAAGTTAGAAATAACACCGTTTAAGGCCAAGGGCCTTCTCCAAAGAAGAAGAGTTCGACCTTGATCGAACGACTACGGGATAACATTTCGATAAGTTCGAAATAACATCCTTTATGGCCAAGGGCCTTCGCCAAAGAAGAAGAGTTCCACCTTTATCAAGCGACGACGAGTTAATATTTCAACAAGTTCGAAATAACACCCTTTAAGGCCAAGGGCCATGGCCAATAAAGAAGAGTTCGACCTTGATCGAACGACGACGGGTTAATATTTCGATAAGTTCGAAATAACACCCTTTAAGGCCAAGGGCCTTCTCCAAAGAAGAAGAGTTCGACCTTGATCGAACGACGACGGGTTAACATTTTAATAATTTCGAAATAATTCCCTTTAAGGACAAGGGCCTTCGCCAAAGAAGAAGAGTTCGACCTTGATCGAACGACGACGGGTTAAAATTTCAATAAGCTCGAAATAACATCCTTTATGGCCAAGGGCCTTCGCCAAGGAAGAAGAGTTCCACCTTGATCGAACGACGACGGGTTAATATTTCAACAAGTTCGAAATAACACCCTTTAAGGCCATGGGCCATGGCCAATAAAGAAGAGTTCGACCTTGATCGAACGAAGACGGGTTAATATTTCGATAAGTTCGAAATAACACCCTTTAAGGCCAAGGGCCTTATCCAAAGAAGAAGAGTTCGACCTTGATCGAACGAGGATGGGTTAACATTTTGATAAGTTCGAAATAATGACCTTTAAGGCCAAGGGCTTTCGCCAAAGAAGAAGAGTTCGACCTTGATCGAACGACGACGGGTTAATATTTCGATAAGTTCGAAATAACACTATTTAAGGCCAAGGTCCTTCGCCAAAGAAGAAGAGTTCGACCTTGATCGAATGACGATGGGTTAACATTTCGATAAGTTCGAAATAAAACCCTTTATGGCCAAGGGACTTTGCCAAAGAAGAAGAGTTCGACCTTGATCGAACGATGACGGGTTAACTTTTCGACAAGTTCGAAATAATACACTTTAAGGCCAAAGAAGAAGAGTTCGACCTTGATCGAACGACGACGGGTTAACATTTCGATAAGTTCGAAATAACAACCATAAGGACAAGGTCCTTCGTCTAAGAAGAAGAGTTCGACCTTGATCGAATGACGACGGGTTAACATTTTGATAACTTCGAAAAGACACCCTTTAAGGCCAAGGGCCTTCACCAAAGAAGAAGAGTTCGACCTTGATCGAACGACGACGGGTTAACATTTTGATAAGTTCGAAATAACAACCTTAAGGACAAGGGCCTTCGTCTAAGAAGAAGAGTTCGACCTTGATCGAATGACGACGGGATAACATTTTGATAACTTCGAAAAGACACACTTTAAGGCCAAGGACGTTCGCCAAAGAAGAAGAGTTCGACCTTGATCGAACGACGACGGGTTAATATTTCTACAAGTTAGAAATAACACCCTTTAAGGCCAAAGGCCTTCTCCAAAGAAGAAGTGTTCGACCTTGATCGAAAGACGATGGGTTAATATTTCGACAAGTTCGAAATAATACACTTTAAGGCCAAGGGCCTTCACCAAAGAAGAAGAGTTCGAACTTGATCGAACGACGACGGGTTAATATTTCGATAAGTTCGAAATAATACCCTTTAAGGCCAAGTGCCTTCTCCAAAGAAGAAGAGTTCGACCTTGATCGAACGACGACGGGTTAACATTTCGATTAGTTCGAAATAACAACCTTAAGGACAAGGTCCTTCGTCTAAGAAGAAGAGTTCGACCTTGATCGAATGACGACGGGTTAACATTTTGATAACATCGAAAAGACACCCTTTAAGGCCAAGGGCCTTCGCCAAAGAAGAAGAGTTCGACCTTGATCGTACGACGACGGGTTAATATTTCTACAAGTTAGAAATAACACCCTTTAAGGCCAATGGCCTTCTCCAAAGAAGAAGAGTTCAACCTTGATCGAATAACGACGGGTTAACATTTCGATAAGTTCGAAATAACATCCTTTATGGCCAAGGGCCATTGCCAATGAAGAAGAGTTCCACCTTGATCGAACGACGACGAGTTAATATTTCAACAAGTTCGAAATAACTCCCTTTAAGGCCAAGGGCCATGGCCAATAAAGAAGAGTTCGACATTGATCGAACGACGACGGGTTAATATTTCGATAAGTTCGAAATAACACCCTTTAAGGCCTGGCCTTCTCCAATGAAGAAGAGTTCGACCTTCATCGAACTACGTCGGGTTAACATTTCGATAAATTCGAAATAACAACCTTAAGGACAAGGTCCTTCGTCTAAGAAGAAGAGTTCGACCTTGATCGAATGACGACGGGTTAACATTTTGATAACTTCGAAAAGACACCTTTTAAGGCCAAGGGCCTTCGCCAAAGAAGAAGAGTTCGACCTTGATCGTACGACGACGGGTTATTATTTCTACAAATTAGAAACAACACCCTTTAAGGCCAAGGGCCTTCTCCAAAGAAGAAGAGTTCGACCTACATCGAACGACGTCGGGTTAACATTTCGATAAATTAGAAATAACAACCTTAAGGACAAGGTCCTTCGTCTAAGAAGAAGAGTTCGACCTTGATCGAATGACGACGGGTTAACATTTTGAAAACTTCGAAAAGACACCTTTTAAGGCCAAGGGCCTTCCCCAAAGAAGAAGAGTTCGACCTTGATCGTACGACGACGGGTTATTATTTCTACAAATTAGAAACAACACCCTTTAAGGCCAAGGGCCTTCTCCAAAGAAGAAGAGTTCGACCTTGATCGAACGACGACGGGTTAACATTTCGATAAGTTCGAAATAACATCCTTTATGGCCCAGGGCCTTCGCCAAAGAAGAAGAGTTCCACCTTGATCGAACGACGATGAGTTAATATTTCAACAAGTTCGAAATAACACCCTTTAAGGCCAAGGGCCATGGCCAATAAAGAAGAGTTCGACCTTGATCGAACGACGACGGGTTAATATTCGATAAGTTCGAAATAACACCCTTTAAGGCCAAGGGCCTTCTCCAAAGAAGAAGAGTTCGACCTTGATCGAACGACGACGGGTTAACATTTCGATTAGTTCGAAATAACAACCTTAAGGACAAGGTCCTTCGTCTAAGAAGAAGAGTTCGACCTTGATCGAATGACGACAGGTTAACATTTTGATAACTTCGAAAAGACACCCTTTAAGGCCAAGGGACTTCGCCAAAGAAGAAGAGTTCGACCTTGATCGAACGACGACGGGTTAATATTTCTACAAGTTAGAAATAACACCCTTTAAGGCCAAAGGCCTTCTCCAAAGAAGAAGTGTTCGACCTTGATCGAAAGACGATGGGTTAATATTTCGACAAGTTCGAAATAATACACTTTAAGGCCAAGGGCCTTCACCAAAGAAGAAGAGTTCGAACTTGATCGAACGACGACGGGTTAATATTTCGATAAGTTCGAAATAATACCCTTTAAGGCCAAGTGCCTTCTCCAAAGAAGAAGAGTTCGACCTTGATCGAACGACGACGGGTTAACATTTCGATTAGTTCGAAATAACAACATTAAGGACAAGGTCCTTCGTCTAAGAAGAAGAGTTCGACCTTGATCGAATGACGACGGGTTAACATTTTGATAACATCGAAAAGACACCCTTTAAGGCCAAGGGCCTTTGCCAAAGAAGAAGAGTTCGACCTTGATCGTACGACGACGGGTTAATATTTCTACAAGTTAGAAATAACACCCTTTAAGTCCAATGGCCTTCTCCAAAGAAGAAGAGTTCAACCTTGATCGAATGACGACGGGTTAACATTTCGATAAGTTCGAAATAACATCCTTTATGGCCAAGGGCCATTGCCAATGAAGAAGAGTTCCACCTTGATCGAACGACGACGAGTTAATATTTCAACAAGTTCGAAATAACTCCCTTTAAGGCCAAGGGCCATGGCCAATAAAGAAGAGTTCGACATTGATCGAACGACGACGGGTTAATATTTCGATAAGTTCGAAATAACACCCTTTAAGGCCTGGCCTTCTCCAATGAAGAAGAGTTCGACCTTCATCGAACTACGTCGGGTTAACATTTCGATAAATTCGAAATAACAACCTTAAGGACAAGGTCCTTCGTCTAAGAAGAAGAGTTCGACCTTGATCGAATGACGACAGGTTAACATTTTGATAACTTCGAAAAGACACCCTTTAAGGCCAAGGGACTTCGCCAAAGAAGAAGAGTTCCACCTTGATCGAACGACGACGAGTTAATATTTTAACAAGTTCGAAATAACACCCTTTAAGGCCAAGGGCCATGGCCAATAAAGAAGAGTTCGACATTGATCGAACGACGACGGGTTATTATTTCGATAAGTTCGAAATAACACCCTTTAAGGCCAAGGGCCTTCTCCAAAGAAGAAGAGTTCGACCTTGATCGAACGACGACGGGTTAACATTTCGATTAGTTCGAAATAACAACCTTAAGGACAAGGTCCTTCGTCTAAGAAGAAGAGTTCGACCTTGATCGAATGACGACGGGTTAACATTTTGATAACTTCGAAAAGACACCTTTTATGGCCAAGGGCCTTCGCCAAAGAAGAAGACTTCGACCTTGATCGTACGACGACGGGTTAATATTTCTACAAATTAGAAACAACACCCTTTAAGGCCAAGGGCCTTCTCCAAAGAAGAAGAGTTCGACCTTGATCGAATGACGACGGGTTAACATTTTGATAACATCGAAAAGACACCCTTTAAGGCCAAGGGCCTTCGCCAAAGAAGAAGAGTTCGACCTTGATCGTACGACGACGGGTTAATATTTCTACAAGTTAGAAATAACACCCTTTAAGGCCAATGGCCTTCTCCAAAGAAGAAGAGTTCAACCTTGATCGAATAACGACGGGTTAACATTTCGATAAGTTCGAAATAACATCCTTTATGGCCAAGGGCCATTGCCAATGAAGAAGAGTTCCACCTTGATCGAACGACGACGAGTTAATATTTCAACAAGTTCGAAATAACTCCCTTTAAGGCCAAGGGCCATGGCCAATAAAGAAGAGTTCGACATTGATCGAACGACGACGGGTTAATATTTCGATAAGTTCGAAATAACACCCTTTAAGGCCTGGCCTTCTCCAATGAAGAAGAGTTCGACCTTCATCGAACTACGTCGGGTTAACATTTCGATAAATTCGAAATAACAACCTTAAGGACAAGGTCATTCGTCTAAGAAGAAGAGTTCGACCTTGATCGAATGACGACGGGTTAACATTTTGATAACTTCGAAAAGACACCTTTTAAGGCCAAGGGCCTTCGCCAAAGAAGAAGAGTTCGACCTTGATCGTACGACGACGGGTTATTATTTCTACAAATTAGAAACAACACCCTTTAAGGCCAAGGGCCTTCTCCAAAGAAGAAGAGTTCGACCTACATCGAACGACGTCGGGTTAACATTTCGATAAATTAGAAATAACAACCTTAAGGACAAGGTCCTTCGTCTAAGAAGAAGAGTTCGACCTTGATCGAATGACGACGGGTTTACATTTTGAAAACTTCGAAAAGACACCTTTTAAGGCCAAGGGCCTTCCCCATAGAAGAAGAGTTCGACCTTGATCGTACGACGACGGGTTATTATTTCTACAAATTAGAAACAACACCCTTTAAGGCCAAGGGCCTTCTCCAAAGAAGAAGAGTTCGACCTTGATCGAACGACGACGGGTTAACATTTCGATAAGTTCGAAATAACATCCTTTATGGCCCAGGGCCTTCGCCAAAGAAGAAGAGTTCCACCTTGATCGAACGACGATGAGTTAATATTTCAACAAGTTCGAAATAACACCCTTTAAGGCCAAGGGCCATGGCCAATAAAGAAGAGTTCGACCTTGATCGAACGACGACGGGTTAATATTCGATAAGTTCGAAATAACACCCTTTAAGGTCAAGGGCCTTCTCCAAAGAAGAAGAGTTCGACCTTGATCGAACGACGACGGGTTAACTTTTCGATTAGTTCGAAATAACAACCTTAAGGACAAGGTCCTTCGTCTAAGAAGAAGAGTTCGACCTTGATCGAATGACGACAGGTTAACATTTTGATAACTTCGAAAAGACACCCTTTAAGGCCAAGGGACTTCGCCAAAGAAGAAGAGTTCGACCTTGATCGAACGACGACGGGTTAATATTTCTACAAGTTAGAAATAACACCCTTTAAGGCCAAAGGCCTTCTCCAAAGAAGAAGTGTTCGACCTTGATCGAAAGACGATGGGTTAATATTTCGACTAGTTCGAAATAATACACTTTAAGGCCAAGGGCCTTCACCAAAGAAGAAGAGTTCGAACTTGATCGAACGACGACGGGTTAATATTTCGATAAGTTCGAAATAATACCCTTTAAGGCCAAGTGCCTTCTCCAAAGAAGAAGAGTTCGACCTTGATCGAACGACGACGGGTTAACATTTCGATTAGTTCGAAATAACAACATTAAGGACAAGGTCCTTCGTCTAAGAAGAAGAGTTCGACCTTGATCGAATGACGACGGGTTAACATTTTGATAACATCGAAAAGACACCCTTTAAGGCCAAGGGCCTTTGCCAAAGAAGAAGAGTTCGATCTTGATCGTACGACGACGGGTTAATATTTCTACAAGTTAGAAATAACACCCTTTAAGGCCAATGGCCTTCTCCAAAGAAGAAGAGTTCAACCTTGATCGAATGACGACGGGTTAACATTTCGATAAGTTCGAAATAACATCCTTTATGGCCAAGGGCCATTGCCAATGAAGAAGAGTTCCACCTTGATCGAACGACGACGAGTTAATATTTCAACAAGTTCGAAATAACTCCCTTTAAGGCCAAGGGCCATGGCCAATAAAGAAGAGTTCGACATTGATCGAACGACGACGGGTTAATATTTCGATAAGTTCGAAATAACACCCTTTAAGGCCTGGCCTTCTCCAATGAAGAAGAGTTCGACCTTCATCGAACTACGTCGGGTTAACATTTCGATAAATTCGAAATAACAACCTTAAGGACAAGGTCCTTCGTCTAAGAAGAAGAGTTCGACCTTGATCGAATGACGACAGGTTAACATTTTGAAAACTTCGAAAAGACACCCTTTAAGGCCAAGGGACTTCGCCAAAGAAGAAGAGTTCCACCTTGATCGAACGACGACGAGTTAATATTTTAACAAGTTCGAAATAACACCCTTTAAGGCCAAGGGCCATGGCCAATAAAGAAGAGTTCGACATTGATCGAACGACGACGGGTTATTATTTCGATAAGTTCGAAATAACACCCTTTAAGGCCAAGGGCCTTCTCCAAAGAAGAAGAGTTCGACCTTGATCGAACGACGACGGGTTAACATTTCGATTAGTTCGAAATAACAACCTTAAGGACAAGGTCCTTCGTCTAAGAAGAAGAGTTCGACCTTGATCGAATGACGACGGGTTAACATTTTGATAACTTCGAAAAGACACCTTTTATGGCCAAGGGCCTTCGCCAAAGAAGAAGACTTCGACCTTGATCGTACGACGACGGGTTAATATTTCTACAAATTAGAAACAACACCCTTTAAGGCCAAGGGCCTTCTCCAAAGAAGAAGAGTTCGACCTTGATCGAACGACGACGGGTTAACATTTCGATAAGTTCGAAATAACATCCTTTATGGCCCAGGGCCTTCGCCAAAGAAGAAGAGTTCCACCTTGATCGAACGACGATGAGTTAATATTTCAACAAGTTCGAAATAACACCCTTTAAGGCCAAGGGCCATGGCCAATAAAGAAGAGTTCGACCTTGATCGAACGACGACGGGTTAATATTCGATAAGTTCGAAATAACACCCTTTAAGGCCAAGGGCCTTCTCCAAAGAAGAAGAGTTCGACCTTGATCGAACGACGACGGGTTAACATTTCGATTAGTTCGAAATAACAACCTTAAGGACAAGGTCCTTCGTCTAAGAAGAAGAGTTCGACCTTGATCGAATGACGACGGGTTAACATTTTGATAACATCGAAAAGACACCCTTTAAGGCCAAGGGCCTTCGCCAAAGAAGAAGAGTTCGACCTTGATCGTACGACGACGGGTTAATATTTCTACAAGTTAGAAACAACACCCTTTAAGGACAAGGGCCTTCTCCAAAGAAGAAGAGTTCGACCTTGATCGAACGACGACGGGTTAACATTTCGATAAGTTCAAAATAACATCCTTTATGGCCCAGGGCCTTCGCCAAAGAAGAAGAGTTCCACCTTGATCGAACGACAATGAGTTAATATTTCAACAAGTTCGAAATAACACCCTTTAAGGCCAAGGGCCATGGCCAATAAAGAAGAGTTCGACCTTGATCGAACGACGACGGGTTAATATTCGATAAGTTCGAAATAACACCCTTTAAGGCCAAGGGCCTTCTCCAAAGAAGAAGAGTTCGACCTTGATCGAACGACGACGGGTTAACATTTCGATTAGTTCGAAATAACATCCTTTATGGCAATGGGCCATCGCCAAAGAAGAAGAGTTCCACCTTGATCGAACGACGACGAGTTAATATTTCAACAAGTTCGAAATAACACCCTTTAAGGCCAAGGGCCATGGCCAATAAAGAAGAGTTCGACATTGATCGAACGACGACGGGTTAATATTTCGATAAGTTCGAAATAACACCCTTTAAGGCCAAGGGCCTTCTCCAAAGAAGAAGAGTTCGACCTTGATCGAACGACGACGGGTTAACATTTCGATAAATTCGAAATAACAACCTTAAGGACAAGGTCCTTCGTCTAAGAAGAAGAGTTCGACCTTGATCGAATGACGACGGGTTAACATTTTGATAACTTCGAAAAGACACCCTTTAAGGCCAAGGGACTTCGCCAAAGAAGAAGAGTTCCACCTTGATCGAACGACGATGAGTTAATATTTCAACAAGTTCGAAATAACAACCTTTAAGGCCAAGGGGCTTCGTCTAAGAAGAAGAGTTCGACCTTGATCGAACGACGACGGGTTAATATTTCGATAAGTTCGAAAAGACACCCTTTAAGGCCAAGGGCCTTCTCCAAAGAAGACGAGTTCGACCTTGATCGTACGACGACGGGTTAATATTTCCCACAAGTTAGAAATAACACCCTTTAAGGCCAAAGGCCTTCTCCAAAGAAGAAGTGTTCGACCTTGTTTGAACGACGACGGGTTAATATTTCGACAAGTTTGAAATAATACACTTTAAGGCCAAGGGCCTTCACCAAAGAAGAAGAGTTCGACCTTGATCGAACGACGACGGGTTAATATTTCGATAAGTTCGAAATAACACCCTTTAAGGCCAAGGGCCTTCTCCAAAGAAGAAGAGTTCGACCTTGATCGAACGACGACGGGTTAACATTTCGATTAGTTCGAAATAACAACCTTAAGGACAAGGTCCTTCGTCTAAGAAGAAGAGTTCGACCTTGATCGAATGACGACGGGTTAACATTTTGATAACATCGAAAAGACACCCTTTAAGGCCAAGGGCCTTCGCCAAAGAAGAAGAGTTCGACCTTGATCGTACGACGACGGGTTAATATTTCTACAAGTTAGAAATAACACGCTTTAAGGCCAAGGGCCTTCTCCAAAGAAGAAGAGTTCGACCTTGATCGAACGACGACGGGTTAACATTTCGATAAATTCGAAATAACAACCTTAAGGACAAGGTCCTTCGTCTAAGAAGAAGAGTTCGACCTTGATCGAATGACGACGGGTTAACATTTTGATAACTTCGAAAAGACACCCTTTAAGGCCAAGGGACTTCGCCAAAGAAGAAGAGTTCCACCTTGATCGAACGACGATGAGTTAATATTTCAACAAGTTTGAAATAACAACCTTTAAGGCCAAGGGGCTTCGTCTAAGAAGAAGAGTTCGACCTTGATCGAAATACGACGGGTTAATATTTCGATAAGTTTGAAAAGACACCTTTTAAGGCCAAGGGCCTTCTCCAAAGAAGAAGAGTTCGACCTTGATCGTACGACGACGGGTTAATATTTCTACAAGTTAGAAATAACACCCTTTAAGGCCAAAGACCTTCTCCAAAGAAGAAGTGTTCGACCTTGTTTGAACGACGACGGGTTAATATTTCGATAAATTCGAAATAACAACCTTAAGGACAAGGTCCTTCGTCTAAGAAGAAGAGTTCGACCTTGATCGAATGATAACGGGTTAACATTTTGATAACTTCGAAAAGACACCCTTTAAGGCCAAGGGACTTCGCCAAAGAAGAACAGTTCCACCTTGATCGAACGACGATGAGTTAATATTTCAACTTCGAAATAACAACCTTTAAGGACAAGGGGCTTCGTCTAAGAAGAAGAGTTCGACCTTGATCGAACGACGACGGGTTAATATTTCGATAAGTTCGAAAAGACACCCTTTAAGGCCAAGGGCCTTCTCCAAAGAAGAAGAGTTCGACCTTGATCGTACGACGACGGGTTAATATTTCTACAAGTTAGAAATAACACCCTTTAAGGCCAAGGGCCTTCTCCAAAGAAGAAGAGTTCGACCTTGATCGAACGACGACGGGTTAACATTTCGATTAGTTCGAAATAACATCCTTTATGGCAATGGGCCATCGCCAAAGAAGAAGAGTTCCACCTTGATCGAACGACGACGAGTTAATATTTCAACAAGTTCGAAATAACACCCTTTAAGGCCAAGGGCCATGGCCAATAAAGAAGAGTTCGACATTGATCGAACGACGACGGGTTAATATTTCGATAAGTTCGAAATAACACCCTTTAAGGCCAAGGGCCTTCTCCAAAGAAGAAGAGTTCGACCTTGATCGAACGACGACGGGTTAACATTTCGATAAATTCGAAATAACAACCTTAAGGACAAGGTCCTTCGTCTAAGAAGAAGAGTTCGACCTTGATCGAATGACGACGGGTTAACATTTTGATAACTTCGAAAAGACACCCTTTAAGGCCAAGGGACTTCGCCAAAGAAGAAGAGTTCCACCTTGATCGAACGACGATGAGTTAATATTTCAACAAGTTCGAAATAACAACCTTTAAGGCCAAGGGGCTTCGTCTAAGAAGAAGAGTTCGACCTTGATCGAACGACGACGGGTTAATATTTCGATAAGTTCGAAAAGACACCCTTTAAGGCCAAGGGCCTTCTCCAAAGAAGAAGAGTTCGACCTTGATCGTACGGCGACGGGTTAATATTTCTACAAGTTAGAAATAACACCCTTTAAGGCCAAAGTCCTTCTCCAAAGAAGAAGTGTTCGACCTTGTTTGAACGACGACGGGTTAATATTTCGACAAGTTTGAAATAATACTCTTTAAGGCCAAGGTCCTTCACCAAAGAAGAAGAGTTCGACCTTGATCGAACGACGACGGGTTAATATTTCGATAAGTTCGAAATAACACCCTTTAAGGACAAGGGCCTTCTCCAAAGAAGAAGAGTTCGACCTTGATCGAACGACGACGGGTTAACATTTTAATAATGTCGAAATAATTACCTTTAAGGACAAGGGCCTTCGCCAAAGAAGAAGAGTTCGACATTGATCGAACGACGACGGGTTAATATTTCGATAAGTTCGAAATAACACCCTTTAAGGCCAAGGGCCTTCTCCAAAGAAGAAGAGTTCGACCTTGATCGAACGACGACGGGTTAACATTTCGATTAGTTCGAAATAACAACCTTAAGGAAAAGGTCCTTCGTCTAAGAAGAAGAGTTCGACCTTGATCGAATGACGACGGGTTAACATTTTGATAACTTCGAAAAGACACCCTTTAAGGCCAAGGGACTTCGCCAAAGAAGAAGAGTTCCACCTTGATCGAACGACTATGAGTTAATATTTCAACAAGTTCGAAATAACAACCTTTAAGGCCAAGGGCCATGGCCAATAAAGAAGAGTTCGACCTTGATCGAACGACGACGGGTTAATATTCGATAAGTTCGAAATAACACCCTTTAAGGCCCAGGGCCTTCTCCAAAGAAGAAGAGTTCGACCTTGATCGAACGACGACGGGTTAACATTTTGATAAGTTCGAAATAACGCCCTTTAAGGCCAAGGGCCTTCGCCAAAGAAGAAGAGTTCGACCTTGATCGAACGACGACGAGTTAATATTTCGATAAGTTCGAAATAACATCCTTTATGGCCAAGGGCCATGGCCAATAAAGAAGAGTTCGACATTGATCGAATGACGACGGGTTAATATTTCGATAAGTTCGAAATAACACCCTTTAAGGCCAAGGGCCATGGCCAAAGAAGAAGAGTTCGACCTTGATCGAATGACGATGGGTTAACATTTTGATAACTTCGAAAAGACACCCTTTAAGGCCAAGGGACTTCGCCAAAGAAGAAGAGTTCCACCTTGATCGAACGACTATGAGTTAATATTTCAACAAGTTCGAAATAACAACCTTTAAGGCCAAGGGCCATGGCCAATAAAGAAGAGTTCGACCTTGATCAAACGACGACGGGTTAATATTCGATAAGTTCGAAATAACACCCTTTAAGGCCAAGGGCCTTCTCCAAAGAAGAAGAGTTCGACCTTGATCGAACGACGACGGGTTAACATTTTGATAAGTTCGAAATAACGCCCTTTAAGGCCAAGGGCCTTCGCCAAAGAAGAAGAGTTCGACCTTGATCGAACGACGACGAGTTAATATTTCTACAAGTTAGAAATAACACCGTTTAAGGCCAAGGGCCTTCTCCAAAGAAGAAGAGTTCGACCTTGATCGAACGACTACGGGATAACATTTCGATAAGTTCGAAATAACATCCTTTATGGCCAAGGGCCTTCGCCAAAGAAGAAGAGTTCCACCTTTATCAAGCGACGACGAGTTAATATTTCAACAAGTTCGAAATAACACCCTTTAAGGCCAAGGGCCATGGCCAATAAAGAAGAGTTCGACCTTGATCGAACGACGACGGGTTAATATTTCGATAAGTTCGAAATAACACCCTTTAAGGCCAAGGGCCTTCTCCAAAGAAGAAGAGTTCGACCTTGATCGAACGACGACGGGTTAACATTTTAATAATTTCGAAATAATTACCTTTAAGGACAAGGGCCTTCGCCAAAGAAGAAGAGTTCGACCTTGATCGAACGACGACGGGTTAAAATTTCAATAAGTTCGAAATAACATCCTTTATGGCCAAGGGCCTTCGCCAAGGAAGAAAAGTTCCACCTTGATCAAACGACGACGGGTTAATATTTCAACAAGTTCGAAATAACACCCTTTAAGGCCATGGGCCATGGCCAATAAAGAAGAGTTCGACCTTAATCGAACGACGACGGGTTAATATTTCGATAAGTTCGAAATAAGACCCTTTAAGGCCAAGGGCCTTCTCCAAAGAAGAAGTGTTCGACCATGATAGAACGACGACGGGTTAATATTTCGACAAGTTCGAAATAATACACTTTAAGGCCAAGGCCTGCGCCAAAGAAGAAGTGTTCGACCTTGATCGAACGACGACGGATTAATATTTTGACAAGTTCCAAATAATACACTTTAAGGCCAAGGGCCTTCGCCAAGAAGGAGAGTTCGACCTTGATCGAACGACGACGGGTTAACATTTCGACAAGTTCGAAATAATACACTTTAAGGCCAAGGGCCTTCACCAAAGAAGAAGAGTTCGACCTTGATCGAATGACGACGGGTTAACATTTTGATAACTTCGAAAAGACAACCTTTAAGGCCAAGGGCCTTCGCCAAAGAAGAAGAGTTCGACCTTGATCGTACGACGACGGGTTAATATTTCTACAAGTTAGAAATAACACCGTTTAAGGCCAAGGGCCTTCTCCAAAGAAGAAGAGTTCGACCTTGATCGAACGACTACGGGATAACATTTCGATAAGTTCGAAATAACATCCTTTATGGCCAAGGGCCTTCGCCATAGAAGAAGAGTTCCACCTTTATCAAGCGACGACGAGTTAATATTTCAACAAGTTCGAAATAACACCCTTTAAGGCCAAGGGCCATGGCCAATAAAGAAGAGTTCGACCTTGATCGAACGACGACGGGTTAATATTTCGATAAGTTCGAAATAACACCCTTTAAGGCCAAGGGCCTTCTCCAAAGAAGAAGAGTTCGACCTTGATCGAACGACGACGGGTTAACATTTTAATAATTTCGAAATAATTACCTTTAAGGACAAGGGCCTTCGCCAAAGAAGAAGAGTTCGACCTTGATCGAACGACGACGGGTTAAAATTTCAATAAGTTCGAAATAACATCCTTTATGGCCAAGGGCCTTCGCCAAGGAAGAAGAGTTCCACCTTGATCGAACGACGACGGGTTAATATTTCAACAAGTTCGAAATAACACCCTTTAAGGCCATGGGCCATGGCCAATAAAGAAGATTTCGACCTTGATCGAACGACGACGGGTTAATATTTCGATAAGTTCGAAATAACACCCTTTAAGGCCAAGGGCCTTCTCCAAAGAAGAAGTGTTCGACCATGATAGAACGACGACGGGTTAATATTTCGACAAGTTCGAAATAATACACTTTAAGGCCAAGGCCTGCGCCAAAGAAGAAGTGTTCGACCTTGATCGAACGACGACGGATTAATATTTTGACAAGTTCGAAATAATACACTTTAAGGCCAAGGGCCTTCGCCAAGAAGGAGAGTTCGACCTTGATCGAACGACGACGGGTTAACATTTCGACAAGTTCGAAATAATACACTTTAAGGCCAAGGGCCTTCACCAAAGAAGAAAAGTTCGACCTTGATCGAATGACGACGGGTTAACATTTTGATAACTTCGAAAAGACACCCTTTAAGGCCAAGGGCCTTCGCCAAAGAAGAAGAGTTCGACCTTGATCGTACGACGACGGGTTAATATTTCTACAAGTTAGAAATAACACCGTTTAAGGCCAAGGGCCTTCTCCAAAGAAGAAGAGTTCGACCTTGATCGAACGACTACGGGATAACATTTCGATAAGTTCGAAATAACATCCTTTATGGCCAAGGGCCTTCGCCAAAGAAGAAGAGTTCCACCTTTATCAAGCGACGACGAGTTAATATTTCAACAAGTTCGAAATAACACCCTTTAAGGCCATGGGCCATGGCCAATAAAGAAGAGTTCGACCTTAATCGAACGACGACGGGTTAATATTTCGATAAGTTCGAAATAAGACCCTTTAAGGCCAAGGGCCTTCTCCAAAGAAGAAGTGTTCGACCATGATAGAACGACGACGGGTTAATATTTCGACAAGTTCGAAATAATACACTTTAAGGCCAAGGCCTGCGCCAAAGAAGAAGTGTTCGACCTTGATCGAACGACGACGGATTAATATTTTGACAAGTTCGAAATAATACACTTTAAGGCCAAGGGCCTTCGCCAAGAAGGAGAGTTCGACCTTGATCGAACGACGACGGGTTAACATTTCGACAAGTTCGAAATAATACACTTTAAGGCCAAGGGCCTTCACCAAAGAAGAAGAGTTCGACCTTGATCGAATGACGACGGGTTAACATTTTGATAACTTCGAAAAGACAACCTTTAAGGCCAAGGGCCTTCGCCAAAGAAGAAGAGTTCGACCTTGATCGTATGACGACGGGTTAATATTTCTACAAGTTAGAAATAACACCGTTTAAGGCCAAGGGCCTTCTCCAAAGAAGAAGAGTTCGACCTTGATCGAACGACTACGGGATAACATTTCGATAAGTTCGAAATAACATCCTTTATGGCCAAGGGCCTTCGCCATAGAAGAAGAGTTCCACCTTTATCAAGCGACGACGAGTTAATATTTCAACAAGTTCGAAATAACACCCTTTAAGGCCAAGGGCCATGGCCAATAAAGAAGAGTTCGACCTTGATCGAACGACGACGGGTTAATATTTCGATAAGTTCGAAATAACACCCTTTAAGGCCAAGGGCCTTCTCCAAAGAAGAAGAGTTCGACCTTGATCGAACGACGACGGGTTAACATTTTAATAATTTCGAAATAATTACCTTTAAGGACAAGGGCCTTCGCCAAAGAAGAAGAGTTCGACCTTGATCGAACGACGACGGGTTAAAATTTCAATAAGTTCGAAATAACATCCTTTATGGCCAAGGGCCTTCGCCAAGGAAGAAGAGTTCCACCTTGATCGAACGACGACGGGTTAATATTTCAACAAGTTCGAAATAACACCCTTTAAGGCCATGGGCCATGGCCAATAAAGAAGATTTCGACCTTGATCGAACGACGACGGGTTAATATTTCGATAAGTTCGAAATAACACCCTTTAAGGCCAAGGGCCTTCTCCAAAGAAGAAGTGTTCGACCATGATAGAACGACGACGGGTTAATATTTCGACAAGTTCGAAATAATACACTTTAAGGCCAAGGCCTGCGCCAAAGAAGAAGTGTTCGACCTTGATCGAACGACGACGGATTAATATTTTGACAAGTTCGAAATAATACACTTTAAGGCCAAGGGCCTTCGCCAAGAAGGAGAGTTCGACCTTGATCGAACGACGACGGGTTAACATTTCGACAAGTTCGAAATAATACACTTTAAGGCCAAGGGCCTTCACCAAAGAAGAAAAGTTCGACCTTGATCGAATGACGACGGGTTAACATTTTGATAACTTCGAAAAGACACCCTTTAAGGCCAAGGGCCTTCGCCAAAGAAGAAGAGTTCGACCTTGATCGTACGACGACGGGTTAATATTTCTACAAGTTAGAAATAACACCGTTTAAGGCCAAGGGCCTTCTCCAAAGAAGAAGAGTTCGACCTTGATCGAACGACTACGGGATAACATTTCGATAAGTTCGAAATAACATCCTTTATGGCCAAGGGCCTTCGCCAAAGAAGAAGAGTTCCACCTTTATCAAGCGACGACGAGTTAATATTTCAACAAGTTCGAAATAACACCCTTTAAGGCCATGGGCCATGGCCAATAAAGAAGAGTTCGACCTTAATCGAACGACGACGGGTTAATATTTCGATAAGTTCGAAATAAGACCCTTTAAGGCCAAGGGCCTTCTCCAAAGAAGAAGTGTTCGACCATGATAGAACGACGACGGGTTAATATTTCGACAAGTTCGAAATAATACACTTTAAGGCCAAGGCCTGCGCCAAAGAAGAAGTGTTCGACCTTGATCGAACGACGACGGATTAATATTTTGACAAGTTCGAAATAATACACTTTAAGGCCAAGGGCCTTCGCCAAGAAGGAGAGTTCGACCTTGATCGAACGACGACGGGTTAACATTTCGACAAGTTCGAAATAATACACTTTAAGGCCAAGGGCTTTCACCAAAGAAGAAGAGTTCGACCTTGATCGAATGACGACGGGTTAACATTTTGATAACTTCGAAAAGACAACCTTTAAGGCCAAGGGCCTTCGCCAAAGAAGAAGAGTTCGACCTTGATCGTATGACGACGGGTTAATATTTCTACAAGTTAGAAATAACACCGTTTAAGGCCAAGGGCCTTCTCCAAAGAAGAAGAGTTCGACCTTGATCGAACGACTACGGGATAACATTTCGATAAGTTCGAAATAACATCCTTTATGGCCAAGGGCCTTCGCCATAGAAGAAGAGTTCCACCTTTATCAAGCGACGACGAGTTAATATTTCAACAAGTTCGAAATAACACCCTTTAAGGCCAAGGGCCATGGCCAATAAAGAAGAGTTCGACCTTGATCGAACGACGACGGGTTAATATTTCGATAAGTTCGAAATAACACCCTTTAAGGCCAAGGGCCTTCTCCAAAGAAGAAGAGTTCGACCTTGATCGAACGACGACGGGTTAACATTTTAATAATTTCGAAATAATTACCTTTAAGGACAAGGGCCTTCGCCAAAGAAGAAAAGTTTGACCTTGATCGAACGACGACGGGTTAAAATTTCAATAAGTTCGAAATAACATCCTTTATGGCCAAGGGCCTTCGCCAAGGAAGAAGAGTTCCACGTTGATCGAACGACGACGGGTTAATATTTCAACAAGTTCGAAATAACACCATTTAAGGCCATGGGCCATGGCCAATAAAGAAGATTTCGACCTTGATCGAACGACGACGGGTTAATATTTCGATAAGTTCGAAATAACACCCTTTAAGGCCAAGGGCCTTCTCCAAAGAAGAAGTGTTCGACCATGATAGAACGACGACGGGTTAATATTTCGACAAGTTCGAAATAATACACTTTAAGGCCAAGGCCTGCGCCAAAGAAGAAGTGTTCGACCTTGATCGAACGACGACGGATTAATATTTTGACAAGTTCGAAATAATACACTTTAAGGCCAAGGGCCTTCGCCAAGAAGGAGAGTTCGACCTTGATCGAACGACGACGGGTTAACATTTCGACAAGTTCGAAATAATACACTTTAAGGCCAAGGGCCTTCACCAAAGAAGAAAAGTTCGACCTTGATCGAATGACGACGGGTTAACATTTTGATAACTTCGAAAAGACACCCTTTAAGGCCAAGGGCCTTCGCCAAAGAAGAAGAGTTCGACCTTGATCGTACGACGACGGGTTAATATTTCTACAAGTTAGAAATAACACCGTTTAAGGCCAAGGGCCTTCTCCAAAGAAGAAGAGTTCGACCTTGATCGAACGACTACGGGATAACATTTCGATAAGTTCGAAATAACATCCTTTATGGCCAAGGGCCTTCGCCAAAGAAGAAGAGTTCCACCTTTATCAAGCGACGACGAGTTAATATTTCAACAAGTTCGAAATAACACCCTTTAAGGCCATGGGCCATGGCCAATAAAGAAGAGTTCGACCTTAATCGAACGACGACGGGTTAATATTTCGATAAGTTCGAAATAAGACCCTTTAAGGCCAAGGGCCTTCTCCAAAGAAGAAGTGTTCGACCATGATAGAACGACGACGGGTTAATATTTCGACAAGTTCGAAATAATACACTTTAAGGCCAAGGCCTGCGCCAAAGAAGAAGTGTTCGACCTTGATCGAACGACGACGGATTAATATTTTGACAAGTTCGAAATAATACACTTTAAGGCCAAGGGCCTTCGCCAAGAAGGAGAGTTCGACCTTGATCGAACGACGACGGGTTAACATTTCGACAAGTTCGAAATAATACACTTTAAGGCCAAGGGCCTTCACCAAAGAAGAAGAGTTCGACCTTGATCGAATGACGACGGGTTAACATTTTGATAACTTCGAAAAGACAACCTTTAAGGACAAGGGCCTTCGCCAAAGAAGAAGAGTTCGACCTTGATCGTACGACGACGGGTTAATATTTCTACAAGTTAGAAATAACACCGTTTAAGGCCAAGGGCCTTCTCCAAAGAAGAAGAGTTCGACCTTGATCGAACGACTACGGG
Organism: Nicotiana tabacum; assembly: GCF_000715075.1. Classification (NCBI taxonomy): domain Eukaryota; kingdom Viridiplantae; phylum Streptophyta; class Magnoliopsida; order Solanales; family Solanaceae; genus Nicotiana; species Nicotiana tabacum. The sequence goes on from NC_134085.1 coordinate 70,487,575, forward strand.
ATAACATTTCGATAAGTTCGAAATAACATCCTTTATGGCCAAGGGCCTTCGCCATAGAAGAAGAGTTCCACCTTTATCAAGCGACGACGAGTTAATATTTCAACAAGTTCGAAATAACACCCTTTAAGGCCAAGGGCCATGGCCAATAAAGAAGAGTTCGACCTTGATCGAACGACGACGGGTTAATATTTCGATAAGTTCGAAATAACACCCTTTAAGGCCAAGGGCCTTCTCCAAAGAAGAAGAGTTCGATCTTGATCGAACGACGACGGGTTAACATTTTAATAATTTCGAAATAATTACCTTCAAGGACAAGGGCCTTCGCCAAAGAAGAAGAGTTCCACCTTGATCGAACGACGACGGGTTAAAATTTCAATAAGTTCGAAATAACATCCTTTATGGCCAAGGGCCTTCGCCAAGGAAGAAGAGTTCCACCTTGATCGAACGACGACGGGTTAATATTACAACAAGTTCGAAATAACACCCTTTAAGGCCATGGGCCATGGCCAATAAAGAAGATTTCGACCTTGATCGAACGACGACGGGTTAATATTTCGATAAGTTCGAAATAACACCCTTTAAGGCCAAGGGCCTTCTCCAAAGAAGAAGTGTTCGACCATGATAGAACGACGACGGATTAATATTTCGACAAGTTCGAAATAATACACTTTAAGGCCAAGGCCTGCGCCAAAGAAGAAGTGTTCGACCTTGATCGAACGACGACGGATTAATATTTTGACAAGTTCGAAATAATACACTTTAAGGCCAAGGGCCTTCGCCAAGAAGGAGAGTTCGACCTTGATCGAACGACGACGGGTTAACATTTCGACAAGTTCGAAATAATACACTTTAAGGCCAAGGGCCTTCACCAAAGAAGAAAAGTTCGACCTTGATCGAATGACGACGGGTTAACATTTTGATAACTTCGAAAAGACACCCTTTAAGGCCAAGGGCCTTCGCCAAAGAAGAAGAGTTCGACCTTGATCGTACGACGACGGGTTAATATTTCTACAAGTTAGAAATAACACCGTTTAAGGCCAAGGGCCTTCTCCAAAGAAGAAGAGTTCGACCTTGATCGAACGACTACGGGATAACATTTCGATAAGTTCGAAATAACATCCTTTATGGCCAAGGGCCTTCGCCAAAGAAGAAGAGTTCCACCTTTATCAAGCGACGACGAGTTAATATTTCAACAAGTTCGAAATAACACCCTTTAAGGCCAAGGGCCATGGCCAATAAAGAAGAGTTCGACCTTGATCGAACGACGACGGGTTAATATTTCGATAAGTTCGAAATAACACCCTTTAAGGCCAAGGGCCTTCTCCAAAGAAGAAGAGTTCGACCTTGATCGAACGACGACGGGTTAACATTTTAATAATTTCGAAAAGACACCCTTTAAGGCCAAGGGACTTCGCCAAAGAAGAAGAGTTCCACCTTGATCGAACGACTATGAGTTAATATTTCAACAAGTTCGAAATAACAACCTTTAAGGCCAAGGGCCATGGCCAATAAAGAAGAGTTCGACCTTGATCAAACGACGACGGGTTAATATTCGATAAGTTCGAAATAACACCCTTTAAGGCCAAGGGCCTTCTCCAAAGAAGAAGAGTTCGACCTTGATCGAACGACGACGGGTTAACATTTTGATAAGTTCGAAATAACGCCCTTTAAGGCCAAGGGCCTTCGCCAAAGAAGAAGAGTTCGACCTTGATCGAACGACGACGAGTTAATATTTCGATAAGTTCGAAATAACATCCTTTATGGCCAAGGGCCATGGCCAATAAAGAAGAGTTCGACATTGATCGAATGACGACGGGTTAATATTTCGATAAGTTCGAAATAACACCCTTTAAGGCCAAGGGCCATGGCCAAAGAAGAAGAGTTCGACCTTGATCGAATGACGATGGGTTAACATTTTGATAACTTCGAAAAGACACCCTTTAAGGCCAAGGGCCTTCGCCAAAGAAGAAGAGTTCGACCTTGATTGTACGACGACGGGTTAATATTTCTACAAGTTAGAAATAACACCGTTTATGGCCAAGGGCCTTCTCCAAAGAAGAAGAGTTCAACCTTGATCGAACGATGACGGGTTAACTTTTCGACAAGATCGAAATAATACATTTTAAGGAAAAAGAAGAAGTGTTCGACCATGATAGAACGACGACGGGTTAATATTTCGACAAGTTCGAAATAATACACTTCAAGGCCAAGGCCTGCGCCAAAGAAGAAGTGTTCGACCTTGATCGAACGACGACGGGTTATTATTTTGACAAGTTCGAAATAATACACTTTAAGGCCAAGGGCCTTCGCCCAGAAGGAGAGTTCGACCTTGATCGAACGACGACGGGTTAACATTTCGACAAGTTCGAAATAATACACTTTAAGGCCAAGGGCCTTCACCAAAGAAGAAGAGTTCGACCTTTATCGAATGACGACAGGTTAACATTTTGATAACTTCGAAAAGACACCCTTTAAGGCCAAGGGCCTTGGCCAAAGAAGAAGAGTTCGACCTTGATCGTACGACGACGGGTTAATATTTCTACAAGTTAGAAATAACACCGTTTAAGGCCAAGGGCCTTCTCCAAAGAAGAAGAGTTCGACCTTGATCGAACAACTACGGGATAACATTTCGATAAGTTCGAAATAACATCCTTTATGGCCAAGGGCCTTCGCCAAAGAAGAAGAGTTCCACCTTTATCAAGCGACGACGAGTTAATATTTCAATAAGTTCGAAATAACACCCTTTAAGGCCAAGGGCCATGGCCAATAAAGAAGAGTTCGACCTTGATCGAACGACGACGTGTTAATATTTCGATAAGTTCGAAATAACACCCTTTAAGGCCAAGGGCCTTCTCCAAAGAAGAAGAGTTCGACCATGATAGAACGACGACGGGTTAATATTTCGACAAGTTCGAAATAATACACTTTAAGGCCAAGGCCTGCGCCAAAGAAGAAGTGTTCGACCTTGATCGAACGACGACGGATTAATATTTTGACAAGTTCGAAATAATACACTTTAAGGCCAAGGGCCTTCGCCAAGAAGGAGAGTTCGACCTTGATCGAACGACGACGGGTTAACATTTCGACAAGTTCGAAATAATACACTTTAAGGCCAAGGGCCTTCACCAAAGAAGAAAAGTTCGACCTTGATCGAATGACGACGGGTTAACATTTTGATAACTTCGAAAAGACACCCTTTAAGGCCAAGGGCCTTCGCCAAAGAAGAAGAGTTCGACCTTGATCGTACGACGACGGGTTAATATTTCTACAAGTTCGAAATAACACCCTTTAAGGCCAAGGGCCTTCTCCAATGAAGAAGAGTTCGACCTACATCGAACGATGTCGGGTTAACATTTCGATAAATTCGAAATAACAACCTTAAGGACAAGGTCCTTCGTCTAAGAAGAAGAGTTCGACCTTGATCGAATGACGACGGGTTAATATTTCAACAAGTTCGAAATAACACCCTTTAAGGCCAAGGGCCATGGCCAATAAAGAAGAGTTCGACCTTGATCGAACGACGACGGGTTAATATTTCGATAAGTTCGAAATAACACCCTTTAAGGCCAAGGGCCTTCTCCAAAGAAGAAGAGTTCAACCTTGATCGAACGATGACGGGTTAACTTTTCGACAAGTTCGAAATAATACACTTTAAGGCCAAGGCCTGCGCCAAAGAAGAAGTGTTCGACCTTGATCGAACGACGACGGATTAATATTTTGACAAGTTCGAAATAATACACTTTAAGGCCAAGGGCCTTCGCCAAGAAGGAGAGTTCGACCTTGATCGAACGACGACGGGTTAACATTTCGACAAGTTCGAAATAATACACTTTAAGGCCAAGGGCCTTCACCAAAGAAGAAAAGTTCGACCTTGATCGAATGACGACGGGTTAACATTTTGATAACTTCGAAAAGACACCCTTTAAGGCCAAGGGCCTTCGCCAAAGAAGAAGAGTTCGACCTTGATCGTACGACGACGGGTTAATATTTCTACAAGTTAGAAATAACACCGTTTAAGGCCAAGGGCCTTCTCCAAAGAAGAAGAGTTCGACCTTGATCGAACGACTACGGGATAACATTTCGATAAGTTCGAAATAACATCCTTTATGGCCAAGGGCCTTCGCCAAAGAAGAAGAGTTCCACCTTTATCAAGCGACGACGAGTTAATATTTCAACAAGTTCGAAATAACACCCTTTAAGGCCATGGGCCATGGCCAATAAAGAAGAGTTCGACCTTAATCGAACGACGACGGGTTAATATTTCGATAAGTTCGAAATAAGACCCTTTAAGGCCAAGGGCCTTCTCCAAAGAAGAAGTGTTCGACCATGATAGAACGACGACGGGTTAATATTTCGACAAGTTCGAAATAATACACTTTAAGGCCAAGGCCTGCGCCAAAGAAGAAGTGTTCGACCTTGATCGAACGACGACGGATTAATATTTTGACAAGTTCGAAATAATACACTTTAAGGCCAAGGGCCTTCGCCAAGAAGGAGAGTTCGACCTTGATCGAACGACGACGGGTTAACATTTCGACAAGTTCGAAATAATACACTTTAAGGCCAAGGGCCTTCACCAAAGAAGAAGAGTTCGACCTTGATCGAATGACGACGGGTTAACATTTTGATAACTTCGAAAAGACAACCTTTAAGGACAAGGGCCTTCGCCAAAGAAGAAGAGTTCGACCTTGATCGTACGACGACGGGTTAATATTTCTACAAGTTAGAAATAACACCGTTTAAGGCCAAGGGCCTTCTCCAAAGAAGAAGAGTTCGACCTTGATCGAACGACTACGGGATAACATTTCGATAAGTTCGAAATAACATCCTTTATGTCCAAGGGCCTTCGCCATAGTAGAAGAGTTCCACCTTTATCAAGCGACGACGAGTTAATATTTCAACAAGTTCGAAATAACACCCTTTAAGGCCAAGGGCCATGGCCAATAAAGAAGAGTTCGACCTTGATCGAACGACGACGGGTTAATATTTCGATAAGTTCGAAATAACACCCTTTAAGGCCAAGGGCCTTCTCCAAAGAAGAAGAGTTCGACCTTGATCGAACGACGACGGGTTAACATTTTAATAATTTCGAAATAATTACCTTTAAGGACAAGGGCCTTCGCCAAAGAAGAAGAGTTCCACCTTGATCGAACGACGACGGGTTAAAATTTCAATAAGTTCGAAATAACATCCTTTATGGCCAAGGGCCTTCGCCAAGGAAGAAGAGTTCCACCTTGAACGAACGACGACGGGTTAATATTACAACAAGTTCGAAATAACACCCTTTAAGGCCATGGGCCATAGCCAATAAAGAAGATTTCGACCTTGATCGAACGACGACGGGTTAATATTTCGATAAGTTCGAAATAACACCCTTTAAGGCCAAGGGCCTTCTCCAAAGAAGAAGTGTTCGACCATGATAGAACGACGACGGATTAATATTTCGACAAGTTCGAAATAATACACTTTAAGGCCAAGGCCTGCGCCAAAGAAGAAGTGTTCGACCTTGATCGAACGACGACGGATTAATATTTTGACAAGTTCGAAATAATACACTTTAAGGCCAAGGGCCTTCGCCAAGAAGGAGAGTTCGACCTTGATCGAACGACGACGGGTTAACATTTCGACAAGTTCGAAATAATACACTTTAAGGCCAAGGGCCTTCACCAAAGAAGAAAAGTTCGACCTTGATCGAATGACGACGGGTTAACATTTTGATAACTTCGAAAAGACACCCTTTAAGGCCAAGGGCCTTCGCCAAAGAAGAAGAGTTCGACCTTGATCGTACGACGACGGGTTAATATTTCTACAAGTTAGAAATAACACCGTTTAAGGCCAAGGGCCTTCTCCAAAGAAGAAGAGTTCGACCTTGATCGAACGACTACGGGATAACATTTCGATAAGTTCGAAATAACATCCTTTATGGCCAAGGGCCTTCGCCAAAGAAGAAGAGTTCCACCTTTATCAAGCGACGACGAGTTAATATTTCAACAAGTTCGAAATAACACCCTTTAAGGCCATGGGCCATGGCCAATAAAGAAGAGTTCGACCTTGATCGAACGACGACGGGTTAATATTTCGATAAGTTCGAAATAACACCCTTTAAGGCCAAGGGCCTTCTCCAAAGAAGAAGAGTTCGACCTTGATCGAACGACGACGGGTTAACATTTTAATAATTTCGAAAAGACACCCTTTAAGGCCAAGGGACTTCGCCAAAGAAGAAGAGTTCCACCTTGATCGAACGACTATGAGTTAATATTTCAACAAGTTCGAAATAACAACCTTTAAGGCCAAGGGCCATGGCCAATAAAGAAGAGTTCGACCTTGATCAAACGACGACGGGTTAATATTCGATAAGTTCGAAATAACACCCTTTAAGGCCAAGGGCCTTCTCCAAAGAAGAAGAGTTCGACCTTGATCGAACGACGACGGGTTAACATTTTGATAAGTTCGAAATAACGCCCTTTAAGGCCAAGGGCCTTCGCCAAAGAAGAAGAGTTCGACCTTGATCGAACGACGACGAGTTAATATTTCGATAAGTTCGAAATAACATCCTTTATGGCCAAGGGCCATGGCCAATAAAGAAGAGTTCGACATTGATCGAATGACGACGGGTTAATATTTCGATAAGTTCGAAATAACACCCTTTAAGGCCAAGGGCCATGGCCAAAGAAGAAGAGTTCGACCTTGATCGAATGACGATGGGTTAACATTTTGATAACTTCGAAAAGACACCCTTTAAGGCCAAGGGCCTTCGCCAAAGAAGAAGAGTTCGACCTTGATTGTACGACGACGGGTTAATATTTCTACAAGTTAGAAATAACACCGTTTATGGCCAAGGGCCTTCTCCAAAGAAGAAGAGTTCAACCTTGATCGAACGATGACGGGTTAACTTTTCGACAAGATCGAAATAATACATTTTAAGGAAAAAGAAGAAGTGTTCGACCATGATAGAACGACGACGGGTTAATATTTCGACAAGTTCGAAATAATACACTTCAAGGCCAAGGCCTGCGCCAAAGAAGAAGTGTTCGACCTTGATCGAACGACGACGGGTTATTATTTTGACAAGTTCGAAATAATACACTTTAAGGCCAAGGGCCTTCGCCCAGAAGGAGAGTTCGACCTTGATCGAACGACGACGGGTTAACATTTCGACAAGTTCGAAATAATACACTTTAAGGCCAAGGGCCTTCACCAAAGAAGAAGAGTTCGACCTTTATCGAATGACGACAGGTTAACATTTTGATAACTTCGAAAAGACACCCTTTAAGGCCAAGGGCCTTGGCCAAAGAAGAAGAGTTCGACCTTGATCGTACGACGACGGGTTAATATTTCTACAAGTTAGAAATAACACCGTTTAAGGCCAAGGGCCTTCTCCAAAGAAGAAGAGTTCGACCTTGATCGAACAACTACGGGATAACATTTCGATAAGTTCGAAATAACATCCTTTATGGCCAAGGGCCTTCGCCAAAGAAGAAGAGTTCCACCTTTATCAAGCGACGACGAGTTAATATTTCAATAAGTTCGAAATAACACCCTTTAAGGCCAAGGGCCATGGCCAATAAAGAAGAGTTCGACCTTGATCGAACGACGACGGGTTAATATTTCGATAAGTTCGAAATAACACCCTTTAAGGCCAAGGGCCTTCTCCAAAGAAGAAGAGTTCGACCATGATAGAACGACGACGGGTTAATATTTCGACAAGTTCGAAATAATACACTTTAAGGCCAAGGCCTGCGCCAAAGAAGAAGTGTTCGACCTTGATCGAACGACGACGGATTAATATTTTGACAAGTTCGAAATAATACACTTTAAGGCCAAGGGCCTTCGCCAAGAAGGAGAGTTCGACCTTGATCGAACGACGACGGGTTAACATTTCGACAAGTTCGAAATAATACACTTTAAGGCCAAGGGCCTTCACCAAAGAAGAAAAGTTCGACCTTGATCGAATGACGACGGGTTAACATTTTGATAACTTCGAAAAGACACCCTTTAAGGCCAAGGGCCTTCGCCAAAGAAGAAGAGTTCGACCTTGATCGTACGACGACGGGTTAATATTTCTACAAGTTCGAAATAACACCCTTTAAGGCCAAGGGCCTTCTCCAATGAAGAAGAGTTCGACCTACATCGAACGACGTCGGGTTAACATTTCGATAAATTCGAAATAACAACCTTAAGGACAAGGTCCTTCGTCTAAGAAGAAGAGTTCGACCTTGATCGAATGACGACGGGTTAATATTTCAACAAGTTCGAAATAACACCCTTTAAGGCCAAGGGCCATGGCCAATAAAGAAGAGTTCGACCTTGATCGAACGACGACGGGTTAATATTTCGATAAGTTCGAAATAACACCCTTTAAGGCCAAGGGCCTTCTCCAAAGAAGAAGAGTTCAACCTTGATCGAACGATGACGGGTTAACTTTTCGACAAGTTCGAAATAATACACTTTAAGGCCAAGGCCTGCGCCAAAGAAGAAGTGTTCGACCTTGATCGAACGACGACGGATTAATATTTTGACAAGTTCGAAATAATACACTTTAAGGCCAAGGGCCTTCGCCAAGAAGGAGAGTTCGACCTTGATCGAACGACGACGGGTTAACATTTCGACAAGTTCGAAATAATACACTTTAAGGCCAAGGGCCTTCACCAAAGAAGAAAAGTTCGACCTTGATCGAATGACGACGGGTTAACATTTTGATAACTTCGAAAAGACACCCTTTAAGGCCAAGGGCCTTCGCCAAAGAAGAAGAGTTCGACCTTGATCGTACGACGACGGGTTAATATTTCTACAAGTTAGAAATAACACCGTTTAAGGCCAAGGGCCTTCTCCAAAGAAGAAGAGTTCGACCTTGATCGAACGACTACGGGATAACATTTCGATAAGTTCGAAATAACATCCTTTATGGCCAAGGGCCTTCGCCAAAGAAGAAGAGTTCCACCTTTATCAAGCGACGACGAGTTAATATTTCAACAAGTTCGAAATAACACCCTTTAAGGCCATGGGCCATGGCCAATAAAGAAGAGTTCGACCTTAATCGAACGACGACGGGTTAATATTTCGATAAGTTCGAAATAAGACCCTTTAAGGCCAAGGGCCTTCTCCAAAGAAGAAGTGTTCGACCATGATAGAACGACGACGGGTTAATATTTCGACAAGTTCGAAATAATACACTTTAAGGCCAAGGCCTGCGCCAAAGAAGAAGTGTTCGACCTTGATCGAACGACGACGGATTAATATTTTGACAAGTTCGAAATAATACACTTTAAGGCCAAGGGCCTTCGCCAAGAAGGAGAGTTCGACCTTGATCGAACGACGACGGGTTAACATTTCGACAAGTTCGAAATAATACACTTTAAGGCCAAGGGCCTTCACCAAAGAAGAAGAGTTCGACCTTGATCGAATGACGACGGGTTAACATTTTGATAACTTCGAAAAGACAACCTTTAAGGACAAGGGCCTTCGCCAAAGAAGAAGAGTTCGACCTTGATCGTACGACGACGGGTTAATATTTCTACAAGTTAGAAATAACATCGTTTAAGGCCAAGGGCCTTCTCCAAAGAAGAAGAGTTCGACCTTGATCGAACGACTACGGGATAACATTTCGATAAGTTCGAAATAACATCCTTTATGTCCAAGGGCCTTCGCCATAGAAGAAGAGTTCCACCTTTATCAAGCGACGACGAGTTAATATTTCAACAAGTTCGAAATAACACCCTTTAAGGCCAAGGGCCATGGCCAATAAAGAAGAGTTCGACCTTGATCGAACGACGACGGGTTAATATTTCGATAAGTTCGAAATAACACCCTTTAAGGCCAAGGGCCTTCTCCAAAGAAGAAGAGTTCGACCTTGATCGAACGACGACGGGTTAACATTTTAATAATTTCGAAATAATTACCTTTAAGGACAAGGGCCTTCGCCAAAGAAGAAGAGTTCCACCTTGATCGAACGACGACGGGTTAAAATTTCAATAAGTTCGAAATAACATCCTTTATGGCCAAGGGCCTTCGCCAAGGAAGAAGAGTTCCACCTTGAACGAACGACGACGGGTTAATATTACAACAAGTTCGAAATAACACCCTTTAAGGCCATGGGCCATAGCCAATAAAGAAGATTTCGACCTTGATCGAACGACGACGGGTTAATATTTCGATAAGTTCGAAATAACACCCTTTAAGGCCAAGGGCCTTCTCCAAAGAAGAAGTGTTCGACCATGATAGAACGACGACGGATTAATATTTCGACAAGTTCGAAATAATACACTTTAAGGCCAAGGCCTGCGCCAAAGAAGAAGTGTTCGACCTTGATCGAACGACGACGGATTAATATTTTGACAAGTTCGAAATAATACACTTTAAGGCCAAGGGCCTTCGCCAAGAAGGAGAGTACGACCTTGATCGAACGACGACGGGTTAACATTTCGACAAGTTCGAAATAATACACTTTAAGGCCAAGGGCCTTCACCAAAGAAGAAAAGTTCGACCTTGATCGAATGACGACGGGTTAACATTTTGATAACTTCGAAAAGACACCCTTTAAGGCCAAGGGCCTTTGCCAAAGAAGAAGAGTTCGACCTTGATCGTACGACGACGGGTTAATATTTCTACAAGTTAGAAATAACACCGTTTAAGGCCAAGGGCCTTCTCCAAAGAAGAAGAGTTCGACCTTGATCGAACGACTACGGGATAACATTTCGATAAGTTCGAAATAACATCCTTTATGGCCAAGGGCCTTCGCCAAAGAAGAAGAGTTCCACCTTTATCAAGCGACGACGAGTTAATATTTCAACAAGTTCGAAATAACACCCTTTAAGGCCAAGGGCCATGGCCAATAAAGAAGAGTTCGACCTTGATCGAACGACGACGGGTTAATATTTCGATAAGTTCGAAATAACACCCTTTAAGGCCAAGGGCCTTCTCCAAAGAAGAAGAGTTCGACCTTGATCGAACGACGACGGGTTAACATTTTAATAATTTCGAAAAGACACCCTTTAAGGCCAAGGGACTTCGCCAAAGAAGAAGAGTTCCACCTTGATCGAACGACTATGAGTTAATATTTCAACAAGTTCGAAATAACAACCTTTAAGGCCAAGGGCCATGGCCAATAAAGAAGAGTTCGACCTTGATCAAACGACGACGGGTTAATATTCAATAAGTTCGAAATAACACCCTTTAAGGCCAAGGGCCTTCTCCAAAGAAGAAGAGTTCGACCTTGATCGAACGACGACGGGTTAACATTTTGATAAGTTCGAAATAACGCCCTTTAAGGCCAAGGGCCTTCGCCAAAGAAGAAGAGTTCGACCTTGATCGAACGACGACGAGTTAATATTTCGATAAGTTCGAAATAACATCCTTTATGGCCAAGGGCCATGGCCAATAAAGAAGAGTTCGACATTGATCGAATGACGACGGGTTAATATTTCGATAAGTTCGAAATAACACCCTTTAAGGCCAAGGGCCATGGCCAAAGAAGAAGAGTTCGACCTTGATCGAATGACGATGGGTTAACATTTTGATAACTTCGAAAAGACACCCTTTAAGGCCAAGGGCCTTCGCCAAAGAAGAAGAGTTCGACCTTGATTGTACGACGACGGGTTAATATTTCTACAAGTTAGAAATAACACCGTTTATGGCCAAGGGCCTTCTCCAAAGAAGAAGAGTTCAACCTTGATCGAACGATGACGGGTTAACTTTTCGACAAGATCGAAATAATACATTTTAAGGAAAAAGAAGAAGTGTTCGACCATGATAGAACGACGACGGGTTAATATTTCGACAAGTTCGAAATAATACACTTCAAGGCCAAGGCCTGCGCCAAAGAAGAAGTGTTCGACCTTGATCGAACGACGACGGGTTATTATTTTGACAAGTTCGAAATAATACACTTTAAGGCCAAGGGCCTTCGCCCAGAAGGAGAGTTCGACCTTGATCGAACGACGACGGGTTAACATTTCGACAAGTTCGAAATAATACACTTTAAGGCCAAGGGCCTTCACCAAAGAAGAAGAGTTCGACCTTTATCGAATGACGACAGGTTAACATTTTGATAACTTCGAAAAGACACCCTTTAAGGCCAAGGGCCTTGGCCAAAGAAGAAGAGTTCGACCTTGATCGTACGACGACGGGTTAATATTTCTACAAGTTAGAAATAACACCGTTTAAGGCCAAGGGCCTTCTCCAAAGAAGAAGAGTTCGACCTTGATCGAACGACTACGGGATAACATTTCGATAAGTTCGAAATAACATCCTTTATGGCCAAGGGCCTTCGCCAAAGAAGAAGAGTTCCACCTTTATCAAGCGACGACGAGTTAATATTTCAATAAGTTCGAAATAACACCCTTTAAGGCCAAGGGCCATGGCCAATAAAGAAGAGTTCGACCTTGATCGAACGACGACGGGTTAATATTTCGATAAGTTCGAAATAACACCCTTTAAGGCCAAGGGCCTTCTCCAAAGAAGAAGAGTTCGACCTTGATCTAACGACGACAGGTTAACATTTTAATAATTTCGAAATAATTACCTTTAAGGACAAGGGCCTTCACCAAAGAAGAAGAGTTCGACCTTGATCGAACGACGACGGGTTAAAATTTCAATAAGCTCGAAATAACATCCTTTATGGCCAAGGGCCTTCGCCAAGGAAGAAGAGTTCCACCTTGATCGAACGACGACGGGTTAATATTTCAACAAGTTCGAAATAACATCCTTTAAGGCCATGGGCCATGGCCAATAAAGAAGAGTTTGACCTTAATCGAACGACGACGGGTTAATATTTCGATAAGTTCGAAATAACACCCTTTAAGGCCAAGGGCCTTCTCCAAAGAAGAAGAGTTCGACCTTGATCGAACGAGGATGGGTTAACATTTTGATAAGTTCGAAATAATGACCTTTAAGGCCAAGGCCTTTCGCCAAAGAAGAAGAGTTCGACCTTGATCGAACGACGACGGGTTAATATTTCGATAAGTTCGAAATAACACCCTTTAAGGCCAAGGGCCTTCGCCAAAGAAGAAGAGTTCGACCTTGATCGAATGACGATGGGTTAACATTTCGATAAGTTCGAAATAAAACCCTTTATGGCCAACGGACTTTGCCAAAGAAGAAGAGTTCGACCTTGATCGAACGATGACGGGTTAACTTTTCGACAAGTTCGAAATAATACACTTTAAGGCCAAAGAAGAAGAGTTCGACCTTGATCGAATGACTACGGGTTAACATTTCGATAAGTTCGAAATAACAACCATAAGGACAAGGTCCTTCGTCTAAGAAGAAGAGTTCGACCTTGATCGAATGACGACGGGTTAACATTTTGATAACTTCGAAAAGACACCCTTTAAGGCCAAGGGCCTTCGCCAAAGAAGAAGAGTTAGACCTTGATCGTACGACGACGGGTTAATATTTCTACAAGTTAGAAATAACACCCTTTAAGGCCAATGGCCTTCTCCAAAGAAGAAGAGTTCGACCTTGATCGAATGACGACGGGTTAACATTTTGATAAGTTCGAAATAACATCCTTTATGGCCAAGGGCCATCGCCAATGAAGAAGAGTTCCACCTTGATCGAACGACGACGAGTTAATATTTCAACAAGTTCGAAATAACACCCTTTAAGGCCAAGGGCCATGGCCAATAAAGAAGAGTTCGACATTGATCGAACGACGACGGGCTAATATTTCGATAAGTTCGAAATAACACCCTTTAAGGCCAAGGGTCTTCTCCAAAGAAGAAGAGTTCGACCTTGATCGTACGACGACGGGTTAATATTTCTACAAGTTAGAAATAACACCCTTTAAGGCCAAGGGCCTTCTCCAAAGAAAAAGAGTTCGACCTTGATTGAACGACGACGGGTTAACATTTCGATAAGTTCGAAATAACATCCTTTATGGCCAAGGTCCTTCGCCAAAGAAGAAGAGTTCCACCTTGATCGAACGACGACGAGTTAATATTTCAACAAGTTCGAAATAAGACCCTTTAAGGCCAAGGGCCATGGACAATAAAGAAGAGTTCGACCTTGATCAAACGACGACGAGTTAATATTTCGATAAGTTCGAAATAACACCCTTTATGGCCAAGGGCCTTCGCCAAAGAAGAATAGTTCCACCTTGATCGAACGACGATGAGTTAATATTTCAACAAGTTCGAAATAACAACCTTTAAGGCCAAGGGCCTTCGTCTAAGAAGAAGAGTTCGACCTTGATCGAACGACGACGGGTTAATATTTCGATAAGTTCGAAATAACATCCTTTTTGGCCAAGGGCCATCGCCAAAGAAGAAGAGTTCCACCTTGATCGAACGACGACAAGTTAATATTTCGACAAGTTCGAAATAATACACTTCAAGGCCAAGGCCTGCGCCAAAGAAGAAGTGTTCGACCTTGATCGAACGACGACGGGTTATTATTTTGACAAGTTCGAAATAATACACTTTAAGGCCAAGGGCCTTCGCCCAGAAGGAGAGTTCGACCTTGATCGAACGACGACGGGTTAACATTTCGACAAGTTCGAAATAATACACTTTAAGGCCAAGGGCCTTCACCAAAGAAGAAGAGTTCGACCTTTATCGAATGACGACAGGTTAACATTTTGATAACTTCGAAAAGACACCCTTTAAGGCCAAGGGCCTTGGCCAAAGAAGAAGAGTTCGACCTTGATCGTACGACGACGGGTTAATATTTCTACAAGTTAGAAATAACACCGTTTAAGGCCAAGGGCCTTCTCCAAAGAAGAAGAGTTCGACCTTGATCGAACGACTACGGGATAACATTTCGATAAGTTCGAAATAACATCCTTTATGGCCAAGGGCCTTCGCCAAAGAAGAAGAGTTCCACCTTTATCAAGCGACGACGAGTTAATATTTCAATAAGTTCGAAATAACACCCTTTAAGGCCAAGGGCCATGGCCAATAAAGAAGAGTTCGACCTTGATCAAACGACGACGGGTTAATATTTCGATAAGTTCGAAATAACACCCTTTAAGGCCAAGGGCCTTCTCCAAAGAAGAAGAGTTCGACCTTGATCTAACGACGACAGGTTAACATTTTAATAATTTCGAAATAATTACCTTTAAGGACAAGGGCCTTCACCAAAGAAGAAGAGTTCGACCTTGATCGAACGACGACGGGTTAAAATTTCAATAAGCTCGAAATAACATCCTTTATGGCCAAGGGCCTTCGCCAAGGAAGAAGAGTTCCACCTTGATCGAACGACGACGGGTTAATATTTCAACAAGTTCGAAATAACATCCTTTAAGGCCATGGGCCATGGCCAATAAAGAAGAGTTTGACCTTAATCGAACGACGACGGGTTAATATTTCGATAAGTTCGAAATAACACCCTTTAAGGCCAAGGGCCTTCTCCAAAGAAGAAGAGTTCGACCTTGATCGAACGAGGATGGGTTAACATTTTGATAAGTTCGAAATAATGACCTTTAAGGCCAAGGCCTTTCGCCAAAGAAGAAGAGTTCGACCTTGATCGAACGACGACGGGTTAATATTTCGATAAGTTCGAAATAACACCCTTTAAGGCCAAGGGCCTTCGCCAAAGAAGAAGAGTTCGACCTTGATCGAATGACGATGGGTTAACATTTCGATAAGTTCGAAATAAAACCCTTTATGGCCAACGGACTTTGCCAAAGAAGAAGAGTTCGACCTTGATCGAACGATGACGGGTTAACTTTTCGACAAGTTCGAAATAATACACTTTAAGGCCAAAGAAGAAGAGTTCGACCTTGATCGAATGACTACGGGTTAACATTTCGATAAGTTCGAAATAACAACCATAAGGACAAGGTCCTTCGTCTAAGAAGAAGAGTTCGACCTTGATCGAATGACGACGGGTTAACATTTTGATAACTTCGAAAAGACACCCTTTAAGGCCAAGGGCCTTCGCCAAAGAAGAAGAGTTAGACCTTGATCGTACGACGACGGGTTAATATTTCTACAAGTTAGAAATAACACCCTTTAAGGCCAATGGCCTTCTCCAAAGAAGAAGAGTTCGACCTTGATCGAATGACGACGGGTTAACATTTTGATAAGTTCGAAATAACATCCTTTATGGCCAAGGGCCATCGCCAATGAAGAAGAGTTCCACCTTGATCGAACGACGACGAGTTAATATTTCAACAAGTTCGAAATAACACCCTTTAAGGCCAAGGGCCATGGCCAATAAAGAAGAGTTCGACATTGATCGAACGACGACGGGCTAATATTTCGATAAGTTCGAAATAACACCCTTTAAGGCCAAGGGTCTTCTCCAAAGAAGAAGAGTTCGACCTTGATCGTACGACGACGGGTTAATATTTCTACAAGTTAGAAATAACACCCTTTAAGGCCAAGGGCCTTCTCCAAAGAAAAAGAGTTCGACCTTGATTGAACGACGACGGGTTAACATTTCGATAAGTTCGAAATAACATCCTTTATGGCCAAGGTCCTTCGCCAAAGAAGAAGAGTTCCACCTTGATCGAACGACGACGAGTTAATATTTCAACAAGTTCGAAATAAGACCCTTTAAGGCCAAGGGCCATGGACAATAAAGAAGAGTTCGACCTTGATCAAACGACGACGAGTTAATATTTCGATAAGTTCGAAATAACACCCTTTATGGCCAAGGGCCTTCGCCAAAGAAGAATAGTTCCACCTTGATCGAACGACGATGAGTTAATATTTCAACAAGTTCGAAATAACAACCTTTAAGGCCAAGGGCCTTCGTCTAAGAAGAAGAGTTCGACCTTGATCGAACGACGACGGGTTAATATTTCGATAAGTTCGAAATAACATCCTTTTTGGCCAAGGGCCATCGCCAAAGAAGAAGAGTTCCACCTTGATCGAACGACGACAAGTTAATATTTCGACAAGTTCGAAATAATACACTTCAAGGCCAAGGCCTGCGCCAAAGAAGAAGTGTTCGACCTTGATCGAACGACGACGGGTTATTATTTTGACAAGTTCGAAATAATACACTTTAAGGCCAAGGGCCTTCGCCCAGAAGGAGAGTTCGACCTTGATCGAACGACGACGGGTTAACATTTCGACAAGTTCGAAATAATACACTTTAAGGCCAAGGGCCTTCACCAAAGAAGAAGAGTTCGACCTTTATCGAATGACGACAGGTTAACATTTTGATAACTTCGAAAAGACACCCTTTAAGGCCAAGGGCCTTGGCCAAAGAAGAAGAGTTCGACCTTGATCGTACGACGACGGGTTAATATTTCTACAAGTTAGAAATAACACCGTTTAAGGCCAAGGGCCTTCTCCAAAGAAGAAGAGTTCGACCTTGATCGAACGACTACGGGATAACATTTCGATAAGTTCGAAATAACATCCTTTATGGCCAAGGGCCTTCGCCAAAGAAGAAGAGTTCCACCTTTATCAAGCGACGACGAGTTAATATTTCAATAAGTTCGAAATAACACCCTTTAAGGCCAAGGGCCATGGCCAATAAAGAAGAGTTCGACCTTGATCAAACGACGACGGGTTAATATTTCGATAAGTTCGAAATAACACCCTTTAAGGCCAAGGGCCTTCTCCAAAGAAGAAGAGTTCGACCTTGATCTAACGACGACAGGTTAACATTTTAATAATTTCGAAATAATTACCTTTAAGGACAAGGGCCTTCACCAAAGAAGAAGAGTTCGACCTTGATCGAACGACGACGGGTTAAAATTTCAATAAGCTCGAAATAACATCCTTTATGGCCAAGGGCCTTCGCCAAGGAAGAAGAGTTCCACCTTGATCGAACGACGACGGGTTAATATTTCAACAAGTTCGAAATAACATCCTTTAAGGCCATGGGCCATGGCCAATAAAGAAGAGTTTGACCTTAATCGAACGACGACGGGTTAATATTTCGATAAGTTCGAAATAACACCCTTTAAGGCCAAGGGCCTTCTCCAAAGAAGAAGAGTTCGACCTTGATCGAACGAGGATGGGTTAACATTTTGATAAGTTCGAAATAATGACCTTTAAGGCCAAGGCCTTTCGCCAAAGAAGAAGAGTTCGACCTTGATCGAACGACGACGGGTTAATATTTCGATAAGTTCGAAATAACACCCTTTAAGGCCAAGGGCCTTCGCCAAAGAAGAAGAGTTCGACCTTGATCGAATGACGATGGGTTAACATTTCGATAAGTTCGAAATAAAACCCTTTATGGCCAACGGACTTTGCCAAAGAAGAAGAGTTCGACCTTGATCGAACGATGACGGGTTAACTTTTCGACAAGTTCGAAATAATACACTTTAAGGCCAAAGAAGAAGAGTTCGACCTTGATCGAATGACTACGGGTTAACATTTCGATAAGTTCGAAATAACAACCATAAGGACAAGGTCCTTCGTCTAAGAAGAAGAGTTCGACCTTGATCGAATGACGACGGGTTAACATTTTGATAACTTCGAAAAGACACCCTTTAAGGCCAAGGGCCTTCGCCAAAGAAGAAGAGTTAGACCTTGATCGTACGACGACGGGTTAATATTTCTACAAGTTAGAAATAACACCCTTTAAGGCCAATGGCCTTCTCCAAAGAAGAAGAGTTCGACCTTGATCGAATGACGACGGGTTAACATTTTGATAAGTTCGAAATAACATCCTTTATGGCCAAGGGCCATCGCCAATGAAGAAGAGTTCCACCTTGATCGAACGACGACGAGTTAATATTTCAACAAGTTCGAAATAACACCCTTTAAGGCCAAGGGCCATGGCCAATAAAGAAGAGTTCGACATTGATCGAACGACGACGGGCTAATATTTCGATAAGTTCGAAATAACACCCTTTAAGGCCAAGGGTCTTCTCCAAAGAAGAAGAGTTCGACCTTGATCGTACGACGACGGGTTAATATTTCTACAAGTTAGAAATAACACCCTTTAAGGCCAAGGGCCTTCTCCAAAGAAAAAGAGTTCGACCTTGATTGAACGACGACGGGTTAACATTTCGATAAGTTCGAAATAACATCCTTTATGGCCAAGGTCCTTCGCCAAAGAAGAAGAGTTCCACCTTGATCGAACGACGACGAGTTAATATTTCAACAAGTTCGAAATAAGACCCTTTAAGGCCAAGGGCCATGGACAATAAAGAAGAGTTCGACCTTGATCAAACGACGACGAGTTAATATTTCGATAAGTTCGAAATAACACCCTTTATGGCCAAGGGCCTTCGCCAAAGAAGAATAGTTCCACCTTGATCGAACGACGATGAGTTAATATTTCAACAAGTTCGAAATAACAACCTTTAAGGCCAAGGGCCTTCGTCTAAGAAGAAGAGTTCGACCTTGATCGAACGACGACGGGTTAATATTTCGATAAGTTCGAAATAACATCCTTTTTGGCCAAGGGCCATCGCCAAAGAAGAAGAGTTCCACCTTGATCGAACGACGACAAGTTAATATTTCAACAAGTTCGAAATAACACCCTTTAAGGCCAAGGGCCATGGCCAATAAAGAAGAGTTCGACCTTGACCGAACGACGACGGGTTAACATTTTGATAACATCGAAAAGACACCCTTTAAGGCCAAGGGCCTTTGCCAAAGAAGAAGGGTTCGACCTTGATCGTACGACGACGGGTTAATATTTCTACAAGTTAGAAATAACACCCTTTAAGGCCAAGGGCCTTCTCCAAAGAAGAAGAGTTCGACCTTGATCGAACGACGACGGGTTAACATTTCGATAAGTTCGAAATAACATCCTTTATGGCCAAGGGCCATCGCCAAAGAAGAAGAGTTCCACCTTGATCGAACGACGACGAGTTAATATTTCAACAAGTTCGAAATAACACCCTTTAAGGCCAAGGGCCATGGCCAATAAAGAAGAGTTCTATATTGATCGAACGACGACGGGTTAATATTTCGATAAGTTCGAAATAACACCCTTTAAGGCGAAGGGCCTTCTCCAAAGAAGAAGAGTTCGACCTTGATCGAACGACGACGGATTAACATTTCGATAAATTCGAAATAACAACCTTAAGGACAAGGTCCTTCGTCTAAGATGAAGAGTTCGACCTTGATCGAATGACGACGGGTTAACATTTTGATAACTTCGAAAAGACACCCTTTAAGGCCAAGGGCCTTCTCCAAAGAAGAAGAGTTCGACCTTGATCGTACGACGACGGGTTAATATTTCTACAAGTTAGAAATAACACCCTTTAAGGCCAAGGGCCTTCTACAAAGAAGAAGAGTTCGACCTTGATCGAACGACGACGGGTTAACATTTCGATAAGTTCAAAATAACATCCTTTATGGCCAAGGGCCTTCGCCAAAAAAGAAGAGTTCCACCTTGATCGAACGACGATGAGTTAATATTTCAACAAGTTCGAAATAAGACCCTTTAAGGCCAAGGGCCATGGACAACAAAGAAGAGTTCGACCTTGATCGAACGACGACGAGTTAATATTTCGATAAGTTCGAAATAACACCCTTTATGGCCAAGGGCCTTCACCAAAGAAGAATAGTTCCACCTTGATCGAACGACGATGAGTTAATATTTCAACAAGTTCGAAATAACAACCTTTAAGGCCAAGGGCCTTCGTCTAAGAAGAAGAGTTCGACCTTGATCGAACGACGACGGGTTAATATTTCGATAAGTTCGAAAAGACACCCTTTAAGGCCAAGGGCCTTCTCCGAAGAAGAAGAGTTCGACCTTGATCGTACGACGACGGGTTAATATTTCTACAAGTTAGAAATAACACCCTTTAAGGCCAAAGGCCTTCTTCAAAGAAGAAGTGTTCGACCTTGTTTGAACGACGACGGGTTAATATTTCGACAAGTTTGAAATAATACACTTTAAGGCCAAGGGCCTTCACCAAAGAAGAAGAGTTCGACCTTGATCGAACGACGATGGGTTAATATTTCGATAAGTTCGAAATAACACCCTTTAAGGCCAAGGGCCTTCCCCAAAGAAGAAGAGTTCGACCTTGATCGAACGACGACGGGTTAACATTTCGATTAGTTCGAAATAACAACCTTAAGGACAAGGTCCTTCGTCTAAGAAGAAGAGTTCGACCTTGATCGAACGACGACGGGTTAACATTTTGATAACATCGAAAAGACACCCTTTAAGGCCAAGGGCCTTCTCCAAAGAAGAAGAGTTCGACCTTGTTCATACGACGACGGGTTAATATTTCTACAAGTTAGAAATAACACCCTTTAAGGCCAAGGGCCTTCTCCAAAGAAGAAGAGTTCGACCTTGATCGAACGATGACGGGTTAACATTTCGATAAATTCGAAATAACAACCTTAAGGACAAGGTCCTTCGTCTACGAAGAAGAGTTCGACCTTGATCGAATGACGACGGGTTAACATTTTGATAACTTCGAAAAGACACCCTTTAAGGCCAAGGGACTTCGCCAAAGAAGAAGAGTTCCACCTTGATCGAACGACGATGAGTTAATATTTCAACAAGTTCGAAATAACAACCTTTAAGGCCAAGGGGCTTCGTCTAAGAAGAAGAGTTCGACCTTGATCGAACGACGACGGGTTAATATTTCGATAAGTTCGAAAAGACACCCTTTAAGGCCAAGGGCCTTCTCCAAAGAAGACGAGTTCGACCTTGATCGTACGACGACGGGTTAATATTTCTAAAAGTTAGAAATAACACCCTTTAAGGCCAAAGGCCTTCTCCAAAGAAGAAGTGTTCGACCTTGTTTGAACGACGACGGGTTAATATTTCTATAAATTCGAAATAACAACCTTAAGGACAAGGTCCTTCGTCTAAGAAGAAGAGTTCGACCTTGATCGAATGACGACGGGTTAACATTTTGATAACTTCGAAAAGACACCCTTTAAGGCCAAGGGACTTCGCCAAAGAAGAACAGTTCCACCTTGATCGAACGACGATGAGTTAATATTTCAACTTCGAAATAACAACCTTTAAGGACAAGGGGCTTCGTCTAAGAAGAAGAGTTCGACCTTGATCGAACGACAACGGGTTAATATTTCGATAAGTTCGAAATAACACCCTTTAAGGCCAAGGGCCTTCCCCAAAGAAGAAGAGTTCGACCTTGATCGAACGACGACGGGTTAACATTTCGATTAGTTTGAAATAACAACCTTAAGGACAAGGTCCTTCGTCTAAGAAGAAGAGTTCGACCTTGATCGAACGAAGACGGGTTAACATTTTGATAACATCGAAAAGACACCCTTTAAGGCCAAGGGCCTTCGCCAAAGAAGAAGAGTTCGACCTTGATCATACGACGACGGGTTAATATTTCTACAAGTTAGAAATAACACCCTTTAAGGCCAAGGGTCTTCTCCAAAGAAGAAGAGTTCGACCTTGATCGAACGATGACGGGTTAACATTTCGATAAATTCGAAATAACAACCTTAAGGACAAGGTCCTTCGTCTACGAAGAAGAGTTCGACCTTGATCGAATGACGACGGGTTAACATTTTGATAACTTCGAAAAGACACCCTTTAAGGCCAAGGGACTTCGCCAAAGAAGAAGAGTTCCACCTTGATCGAACGACGATGAGTTAATATTTCAACAAGTTCGAAATAACAACCTTTAAGGCCAAGGGTCTTCGTCTAAGAAGAAGAGTTCGACCTTGATCGAACGACGACGGGTTAATATTTCGATAAGTTCGAAAAGACACCCTTTAAGGCCAAGGGCCTTCTCCAAAGAAGAAGAGTTCGACCTTGATCGTACGACGACGGGTTAATATTTATAAAAGTTAGAAATAACACCCTTTAAGGCCAAAGGCCTTCTCCAAAGAAGAAGTGTTCGACCTTGTTTGAACGATGACGGGTTAATATTTCTATAAATTCGAAATAACAACCTTAAGGACAAGGTCCTTCGTCTAAGAAGAAGAGTTCGACCTTGATCGAATGACGACGGGTTAACATTTTGATAACTTCGAAAAGACACCCTTTAAGGCCAAGGGACTTCGCCAAAGAAGAACAGTTCCACCTTGATCGAACAACGATGAGTTAATATTTCAACTTCGAAATAACAACCTTTAAGGACAAGGGGCTTCGTCTAAGAAGAAGAGTTCGACCTTGATCGAACGACGACGGGTTAATATTTCGATAAGTTCGAAATAACATCCTTTTTGGCCAAGGGCCATCGCCAAAGAAGAAGAGTTCCACCTTGATCGAACGACGACAAGTTAATATTTCAACAAGTTCGAAATAACACCCTTTAAGGCCAAGGGCCATGGCCAATAAAGAAGAGTTCGACCTTGACCGAACGACGACGGGTTAACATTTTGATAACATCGAAAAGACACCCTTTAAGGCCAAGGGCCTTTGCCAAAGAAGAAGGGTTCGACCTTGATCGTACGACGACGGGTTAATATTTCTACAAGTTAGAAATAACACCCTTTAAGGCCAAGGGCCTTCTCCAAAGAAGAAGAGTTCGACCTTGATCGAACGACGACGGGTTAACATTTCGATAAGTTCGAAATAACATCCTTTATGGCCAAGGGCCATCGCCAAAGAAGAAGAGTTCCACCTTGATCGAACGACGACGAGTTAATATTTCAACAAGTTCGAAATAACACCCTTTAAGGCCAAGGGCCATGGCCAATAAAGAAGAGTTCTATATTGATCGAACGACGACGGGTTAATATTTCGATAAGTTCGAAATAACACCCTTTAAGGCGAAGGGCCTTCTCCAAAGAAGAAGAGTTCGACCTTGATCGAACGACGACGGATTAACATTTCGATAAATTCGAAATAACAACCTTAAGGACAAGGTCCTTCGTCTAAGATGAAGAGTTCGACCTTGATCGAATGACGACGGGTTAACATTTTGATAACTTCGAAAAGACACCCTTTAAGGCCAAGGGCCTTCTCCAAAGAAGAAGAGTTCGACCTTGATCGTACGACGACGGGTTAATATTTCTACAAGTTAGAAATAACACCCTTTAAGGCCAAGGGCCTTCTACAAAGAGAAGAAGAGTTCGACCTTGATCGAACGACGACGGGTTAACATTTCGATAAGTTCGAAATAACATCCTTTATGGCCAAGGGCCTTCGCCAAAGAAGAAGAGTTCCACCTTGATCGAACGACGACGAGTTAATATTTCAACAAGTTCGAAATAAGACCCTTTAAGGCCAAGGGCCATGGACAATAAAGAAGAGTTCGACCTTGATCGAACGACGACGAGTTAATATTTCGATAAGTTCGAAATAACACCCTTTATGGCCAAGGGCCTTCACCAAAGAAGAATAGTTCCACCTTGATCGAACGACGATGAGTTAATATTTCAACAAGTTCGAAATAACAACCTTTAAGGCCAAGGGCCTTCGTCTAAGAAGAAGAGTTCGACCTTGATCGAACGACGACGGGTTAATATTTCGATAAGTTCGAAAAGACACCCTTTAAGGCCAAGGGCCTTCTCCGAAGAAGAAGAGTTCGACCTTGATCGTACGACGACGGGTTAATATTTCTACAAGTTAGAAATAACACCCTTTAAGGCCAAAGGCCTTCTTTAAAGAAGAAGTGTTCGACCTTGTTTGAACGACGACGGGTTAATATTTCGACAAGTTTGAAATAATACACTTTAAGGCCAAGGGCCTTCACCAAAGAAGAAGAGTTCGACCTTGATCGAACGACGACGGGTTAATATTTCGATAAGTTCGAAATAACACCCTTTAAGGCCAAGGGCCTTCCCCAAAGAAGAAGAGTTCGACCTTGATCGAACGACGACGGGTTAACATTTCGATTAGTTCGAAATAACAACCTTAAGGACAAGGTCCTTCGTCTAAGAAGAAGAGTTCGACCTTGATCGAACGACGACGGGTTAACATTTTGATAACATCGAAAAGACACCCTTTAAGGCCAAGGGCCTTCTCCAAAGAAGAAGAGTTCGACCTTGTTCATACGACGACGGGTTAATATTTCTACAAGTTAGAAATAACACCCTTTAAGGCCAAGGGCCTTCTCCAAAGAAGAAGAGTTCGACCTTGATCGAACGATGACGGGTTAACATTTCGATAAATTCGAAATAACAACCTTAAGGACAAGGTCCTTCGTCTACGAAGAAGAGTTCGACCTTGATCGAATGACGACGGGTTAACATTTTGATAACTTCGAAAAGACACCCTTTAAGGCCAAGGGACTTCGCCAAAGAAGAAGAGTTCCACCTTGATCGAACGACGATGAGTTAATATTTCAACAAGTTCGAAATAACAACCTTTAAGGCCAAGGGGCTTCGTCTAAGAAGAAGAGTTCGACCTTGATCGAACGACGACGGGTTAATATTTCGATAAGTTCGAAAAGACACCCTTTAAGGCCAAGGGCCTTCTCCAAAGAAGACGAGTTCGACCTTGATCGTACGACGACGGGTTAATATTTCTAAAAGTTAGAAATAACACCCTTTAAGGCCAAAGGCCTTCTCCAAAGAAGAAGTGTTCGACCTTGTTTGAACGACGACGGGTTAATATTTCTATAAATTCGAAATAACAACCTTAAGGACAAGGTCCTTCGTCTAAGAAGAAGAGTTCGACCTTGATCGAATGACGACGGGTTAACATTTTGATAACTTCGAAAAGACACCCTTTAAGGCCAAGGGACTTCGCCAAAGAAGAACAGTTCCACCTTGATCGAACGACGATGAGTTAATATTTCAACTTCGAAATAACAACCTTTAAGGACAAGGGGCTTCGTCTAAGAAGAAGAGTTCGACCTTGATCGAACGACAACGGGTTAATATTTCGATAAGTTCGAAATAACACCCTTTAAGGCCAAGGGCCTTCCCCAAAGAAGAAGAGTTCGACCTTGATCGAACGACGACGGGTTAACATTTCGATTAGTTTGAAATAACAACCTTAAGGACAAGGTCCTTCGTCTAAGAAGAAGAGTTCGACCTTGATCGAACGAAGACGGGTTAACATTTTGATAACATCGAAAAGACACCCTTTAAGGCCAAGGGCCTTCGCCAAAGAAGAAGAGTTCGACCTTGATCATACGACGACGGGTTAATATTTCTACAAGTTAGAAATAACACCCTTTAAGGCCAAGGGCCTTCTCCAAAGAAGAAGAGTTCGACCTTGATCGAACGATGACGGGTTAACATTTCGATAAATTCGAAATAACAACCTTAAGGACAAGGTCCTTCGTCTACGAAGAAGAGTTCGACCTTGATCGAATGACGACGGGTTAACATTTTGATAACTTCGAAAAGACACCCTTTAAGGCCAAGGGACTTCGCCAAAGAAGAAGAGTTCCACCTTGATCGAACGACGATGAGTTAATATTTCAACAAGTTCGAAATAACAACCTTTAAGGCCAAGGGGCTTCGTCTAAGAAGAAGAGTTCGACCTTGATCGAACGACGACGGGTTAATATTTCGATAAGTTCGAAAAGACACCCTTTAAGGCCAAGGGCCTTCTCCAAAGAAGAAGAGTTCGACCTTGATCGTACGACGACGGGTTAATATTTATAAAAGTTAGAAATAACACCCTTTAAGGCCAAAGGCCTTCTCCAAAGAAGAAGTGTTCGACCTTGTTTGAACGACGACGGGTTAATATTTCTATAAATTCGAAATAACAACCTTAAGGACAAGGTCCTTCGTCTAAGAAGAAGAGTTCGACCTTGATCGAATGACGACGGGTTAACATTTTGATAACTTCGAAAAGACACCCTTTAAGGCCAAGGGACTTCGCCAAAGAAGAACAGTTCCACCTTGATCGAACAACGATGAGTTAATATTTCAACTTCGAAATAACAACCTTTAAGGACAAGGGGCTTCGTCTAAGAAGAAGAGTTCGACCTTGATCGAACGACGACGGGTTAATATTTCGATAAGTTCGAAAAGACACCCTTTAAGGCCAAGGGCCTTCTCCAAAGAAGAAGAGTTCGACCTTGATCGTACGACGACGGGTTAATATTTCTACAAGTTAGAAATAACACCCTTTAAGGCCAAGCGCCTTCCCCAAAGAAGAAGAGTTCGACCTTGATCGAACGACGACGGCTTAACATTTCGATAAGTTCGAAATAACATCCTTTATGGCCATGGGCCATCGCCAAAGAAGAAGAGTTCCACATTGATCGAACGACGACGAGTTAATATTTCAACAAGTTCGAAATAACACCCTTTAAGGCCAAGGGCCATGGCCAATAAAGAAGAGTTCGACATTGATCGAACGACGACGGGTTAATATTTCGATAAGTTCGAAATAACACCCTTTAAGGCCAAGGGCCTTCTCCAAAGAAGAAGAGTTCGACCTTGATCGAACGACGACGGGTTAACATTTCGATTAGTTCGAAATAACAACCTTAAGGACAAGGTCCTTATTCTAAGAAGAAGAGTTCGACCTTGATCGAATGACGACGGGTTACAGAAGCTCGAGACAACTCTCACTATGATAACGGTATTGGTTTTGCCCACAGGTTCAGGGCTTTATACAGTTTATTATGATGCATCTCATATTGGACTTGACGCGGTGTTGATGCAGGATGACAAGGTTATTGCCTATGCTTCGCGGCAGTTGAAGATTCATGAGAAAAACTATCCGTTTCATGATTTGGAGTTGGCAGCCATTGTTTACGTGTTGAAGATTTGGAGGCATTATCTGTACGGTGTGGCATGTAAGGTGTTCACAGATCACAAGAGTCTGCAGTATTTGTTCAAGCAAAAAGAGTTGAATTTGAGGTAGAGAAGGTGGTTGGAGTTGTTGAAAGACAATGATATCACCATCTTATATCATCAAGGAAAGGCCAATATGGTGGCCGATGCTTTGAGTAGGAAGTTAGCCAATATGGGCAGTCTTGCTTATATTCTGGTCGGTGAGAGACCGCTTGCTTTGGATGTTCAGGGTTTGTCCAATAAGTTCGTGAGGTTGGATGTTTCTGAGCCCATCCATGTGTTAGCTTGCATAGTCGCTCGTTCTTCTTTATTGGAGCGTATCTGAGATCGGCAGTATGATGATCCCCATTTGTGTGTCCTTAGAGACACGGTGCAGCACGGAGGTGCCAAGCAGGTTAACTTATGTGATGATGGAGTTTTGAGATTGCAGGGTCGAGTTTGTGTACCTAATATGGATGGTCTTAAAGAGCTGATTTTAGAGGAGGCCCATAGCTCTCGTTACTCTATTCATCCGGGCGCCGTGAAAATGTATCAGGATTTGCGACAGCATTATTGGTGGCGGAGAATGAAGAAAGATATCGTCGCATATGTGGCTTGGTGTTTGAATTATCATCAGGTTAAGTACGAGCATCAGAGGCCTGGCGGTTCATTTCAAAAGATTGAGATTCCTGAGTGCAAATGGGAGAGCATCACCATAGACTTTGTTGTTGGTCTCCCACAGACTCAGAGGAAGTTCGATTTAGTGTGGGTTATTGTTGATAGGCTAACCAAGTCAGCGCATTTCATTCCTGTGGCAGTCTCCTATTCTTCCGAGAGGTTAGCTAAGATCTATATCCGGGATATTGTTCGTCCTCATGGTGTGCCCGAGTCTATCATCTCAGATCGAGGTACGCAGTTTACCTCCCATTTATGGAGAGTAGTTCAATGAGAGTTAGTCACGCGGGTTGAGTTGAGCACAACGTTTCATCCTCAGACAGATGGACAGTCCGACTGGACTATCAGATTTTGGAGGATATGCTTAGAGCTTGTCTCATTGACTTTGGAGGCTTGTGGGATCAATTTTTGCCTTTAGAAGAGTTTGTCTATAACAACATCTACCAGTCGAGTATTCAGATGGCTCCTTATGAGGCTTTGTGTGGTAGGCAGTGTCGGTCTCCGGTTGGATGGTTTAAGCTGGGAGAGGCTCGGTTATTTGGTACGGATCTGGTTCAGGATGCCTTGGACAAGGTCAGGATCATTTACGATAGTCTTCGTACAGCGCAGTTCAGGTAAAAGAGTTATGCCAACCGCAACGTTCGTGATTTAGCATTTATGGTCGGTGAGCGAGTGTTGCTTCGAGTGTCTCCTCTGAAGGGCGTGATGAGATTTGGGAAGAAGGTCAAGCTTAGCCCTAGGTTCATTGGCCCATTTGAGATTCTTGATCGAGTGGGAGAGGTGGCTTATAGACTTGCATTGCCACCAAGCTTATCATCCGTGCATCCAGTGTTTCATGTGTCCATGCTTCAAAAATACCACGGCGATCCATCCCACGTGTTAGATTTCAGCAGTGTCTAGTTGGACAAGGACTTGTCTTATGAGGCGAAGCCGGTGGCTATTCTAGACCGGCAAGTTCGTTAGTTGAGATCGGAGAGTTTTCCTTCTGTTCGTATTCAGTGGAGAGGTCAGCCTCCTGAGGCATCGACCTGGGAGTCTGAGTTCGATATGCAGAGCCGTTATCCCCATTTTTTCCCGTCTCAGGTACTTTGTTCTTCTGTCCGTTCGAGGACGAACGATTTTTTTAGAGGAGGAGAATGTGATGACCTTTTTGTTTTAAAATGAAATTCTGCATTCCGAGGCCTTAAAAACCTATCTTAGCATCACCTCGATTTGCGTGCACAGTCCGGGCGCGTAGCCGAAAAGCGTAAATGTGAAAATCTATGAAAATTGATAAATTTTGACTGTAAAATGAATTAATTTGACTTCGGTCAACATTTTGGGTAAACGGACCCGGACCCGTAATTTGACGGTTCCGGAGGGTCTGTAGGAAAATATGGGACTTGGACGTATGACCGGAATCGAATTCCGAGGTCTCAGGCCCGAGAAATAAATTTTTGAAAGAAATTGTTTTCTGGAAAATACAAAGGTTTTTGAAAGTGAAATGTTATGTGAAACCTGTGGTATCGGGCCCGTGTTATGGTTTCGGAGCCAGGTACAGGTTCAATATGATTTATATGTATTGTCGGTAAAGTTTGGTAAGAAACGGAACCCATTTGGCGTGATTCGGACCTTAAATGCAAATTTGATGTTTAAAGAAGTTTTGAGAAATTTCATTGATCTTGAGGTTTAATTCGATGTTCGTGATGTTATTTTGGTGATATGAGTACATGAATAAATCCGTGGGATGTTTTTAAAGCTGTGCGTATATTTGGTTTGGAGCCCTAAGGGCTCGGGTGAGTTTTGGATAGGCCACGGGGTGCATTTTGAACTTAGAAAATTACAGAATTTTAGTTGGTGTGCCAAGGCCTGCAGGCTTTGCATTTGCGAAGCCTGGCTCGCAAATGCGAAGGCTGGATCGCAAATGCGAAGAACAACCCAGGCCTGCCTTGCTCGCAAATGCGAGTAGTCTTTCGCAAATGCGAAAATCCCTGTTCAGCCTTGTGTCGCAAATGCGACCCATTCTTCGCAATTCCCAAGTCGCAAATGCGACATGATGTTCGCAAATGCGAAGGTCCTATTTTCCTGAAGGATTCGCAAATGCAAACCCAGCTTCGCATTTCCAAGAACAACTCTTCTTCCAAATCGATTATAAGTTAATATTAACTCATTTCCTTCAATCATTACATCTTTTAACATGATTTCCACTTAAAATCAATGATTTTCATGGGGGAAATTGGGTGTTTTGGGTAGAACCTAGGTTTTTCAAAAATTGGGGATTTGGACCTCGATTTGAGGTCCGATTTAAAAACAAATTATATATTTGGGTTCGTGGGGGAATGGGTAATCGGGTGTTGGTTCGAACCTCGGGTTTTGATCGTGTGGGACCGGGGGCGATTTTTGACTTTTTGGGGAAAACTTTGGAAAACTCATTTTTATGCATTCAAATTGATTCATTTGGCGTTTATTGATGTAATTAAGTAACTTGTGACTAGATACGAGAGAATTGATGGTGCAATCAAGGGGTAAAGTTATAATGAATCATGAATTGTGTTCGTGGCATCGAGGTAAGTGTTTGGTCTAACCTTATCTTGAGGTATTAGGAGTTGAGTCCTATTTGCTATGTGGTAATTGTTGAGTACGACGTATAGGTATGGTGACGAGTATCTATACGTTAGTGTCTAGCATGCCTGTGAGTCTTTATATTGTGATTATGATGACTTCATTGTATCTTTCGTGCCTTAGTGGTGGTTTCTATCTGTGGTATAAATTTTGTGGAAGGAATTGTGATTTATGAACCATGAGGAGCGTTAGCTCAAGTTGTATAATGAATTGTGAAAGTATAAGTGATAATTGAACCTCTAGAGCATTAGCTCGAGTTGTGAAGTGAATAGTGAAGCAAAAGTGAGAAAGAGAAGAGATCATTATGTTGTCACCCTTGCCGGGCTATTGTTGATTTATTTGTTATCTCCTTTGCCGGAATTAAATTATTGAATTGAAGCAAAAGTGAGAAAGAGAAGAGATCATTATGTTGTCACCCTTGCCGGGCTATTGTTGATTTATTTGTTATCTCCTTTGCCGGAATTAAATTATTGAATTGTTTTTACCTTGCCGAGATTTTTATTGCAATTTCATTTGTTCCATTGCCCTATTGTTTGTGATTGTTGTTTGGGTGAGGAAGAGAGTTAAAGCATGAAAGGTAATGTCGTGCATTATTTGTTTTGTAAGGAAAGAGTGTAAAGCACGAAGGTTGATGACGTGTATGATTGTGAGGAAAGAGTGTAAAGCACGAATGGTGATGTTGTGCCGCACGATGTATCATTCAATGCCGATTATATTGATTATATGGTGAGGAAAGAGAGTAAAAGCACGAAGGGTGAATTATTATATGATTGCTTCGGTGAGGAAGAGAGTAAAAGCACGAAGGATGATGTCATGCATTTGTTGATTTCTGATTCTTTTTTTATATCTGAGTTATATTGTTTCTTTCATTACTTGATGTCTTTCTATTCGGAATTGTTATCTCCCCATAGCATGCTCCCCCTCCCATATTGACTGGCTATTCTGTATTTCTTTCCGCTGTATATGTATTTGAACTGCACAGGTTATTTGGTAGTCTGGTCCTAGCCTCGTTACTACTTCGCCGAGGTTAGGCTAGACACTTACCAGCACATGGGGTCGGTTGTGCTGATACTACACTCTGCACTATGTGCAGATCCCGGAGCAACTTTTGGACCATAGTGTGGAGGCTACCTTCAGTCCACTCAGAGATCCAAGGTAGACCTGTAGGCGTCCACAGGCCCTGGCGTCTCCTCTATTCCTATTTCCTGTTTCATTTTCCTTTTATTTAGAGACAGTTATTGTCGTTTTCTTCAGACTTTGTATGTAGTAAATCTTAGACCGTCTGTGACACTGTGACAACAGGTTTTGGGTGCTTTAGGTTCTAAGAGTTGTAATAGATGCAGATTTCAGATATTTAATTGTTATCTTCCACTTAATTATTTAAAGTTGAACTGTTTTCATGTTATCGCCTTATATTTGTTAAAAAGAAATAATTGGATTATGAAGTAAGTAGTTAAATGATTGGCTTGCCTAGATCATATTAGTAGACGCCATCATGACTCCCAAGGGTTGTAAATCCAGGTCGTGACAAGTTGGTATCAGAGATCTAGGTTACATGGGTCTCACAGTTCACAGACAAGCTTAATAGAGTCTAAGGGATTGGTACGGGGTCATTTATATTTATCCTAAAGGCTACAGAGTTAGGAAAAACAACTTCACAGTCATCCTTTCCAACTCCTGCTACTCGCACTCCGGAGTAGGTAGCTCCCCAGTTCCAAACTCCAGCAGTTCAGCCAGTTGGAGTAGTTCAGCCGGGTGTGGTAGCTCAGACCGGTGATGGAGCGGCTATGTCTGCCGATGCTTTGTAGAGGTTGGACAGGTTCACCAAGCTCTTCACTACTACTTTCAGTGGTGCATCTTCTGAGGATCCCCAAGATAATCTAGAGAACTGTCATGAGGTTCTCAGGAACATGGGGATAGTGGAGACCAATGGGATCGATTTTTCTACTTTTCGCTTGTATGGATCCGCCAAGACTTGGTGGAGAGATTATTGCTTAGCTAAACCAGCCGGATCGCCAGCCTTGACTTAGGAGCAATTTACTCAGCTATTTCTAGAGAAGTTTCTCCCCATCACTCCGAGGGAGGCCTATCAGAGGTAGTTTGAGCGTCTCCAGCAGGGTTCCATGACTGTTGCCCAGTATGAGAGCAGGTTCATTGACTTGGCTCGTCATGCTCTTATCATACTTCTCACTGAGAGAGAGAGTGAGGAGGTTCATTGAGGGACTCGTCTAGCCCGCTCATTTAGCTATAGGTGGGGGTAGAGGTGCTAGAGGTATTAGAGGTGGAGCTCAGGCCGCTAGAGGTGGAGGCCAGCCAGCAACAGGCCGTCCTAGAGATATAGTTCACGGCAGTGGGGCCTAGCCCCGATGTTATGCTCTTCCAGCTAGGCCCGAGGCTGAGGCTTTAGATGCGTCTATTACAGGTACGGTTCTGGTTTGTGATAGAGATGCTTCAGTGTTATTTGATCCAGGGTCTACATACTCGTATGTGTCATCTTATTTTGCACCGTATCTAGTCATGCCTAGTGATTCTTTGATTGCTCTTGTTTATGTGTCTACACCGGTGGATGATTCTATTGTGGTACATCGAGTCCATCATTCATGTATAGTTGTGATTGGGGGTCTTGAGACTCGCATAGATTTGCTTCTTCTTGACATGGTTGATGTCGATGTCATATTGGGTATGGACTAGTTATCACCTTACCACGCTATCTTGGACTGTCATGCCAAGACTGTGACCTTAGCTTTGCCGGGTTTGCCTCGTTTAGAGTGGAGAGGGACTTCTAGTCATTCTACTCTTAGTGTTATCTCTTATGTGAAGTCTCGGTGTATGGTCGAGAAGGGGTGTTTGGCCTATTTGGCATATGTTCATGATTCTAGCACTGAGGTTCCTTATATTGATTCTGTGTCCGTTGTTCGTAAGTTTCGTGAGGTTTTTCCTTCAGACCTGCCGGGTATGCCACCCGATAGGGTTATTGACTTTTGCATTGATTTGGCCCCGGGCACTCAGCCTATTTCTATCCCGCTGTATCGTATGGCCCCTCCTGAGTTGAAAGAGTTGAAGGAACAGTTGCAAGACTTGCTTGAGAAGGGTTTCATTAGACCCAGTGTTTCGCCTTGGGGTGCGCCGATGTTGTTTATTAAGAAGAAGGAAGGATCGATGAGAATGTGTATTGATTACCGACAGTTCAACAAGATTACAATCAAGAATAAGTATCCATTGCCGAGGATTGATGATTTATTTGATCAGCTTTAGGGTGCCAAGGTATTTTCGAAGATTGACTTGAGATCTGGCTACCATCGATTGAGGATTAGGGCATACGACGTCCCTATGACAACTTTCCGCACTCGGTACGGGCATTATAAGTTTTTGGTGATGTCATTCAGGTTGACAAATACCCATCAGCTTTTATGGATTTGATGAATCGAGTCTTCAGGCCTTATTTGGCTTCGTTCGTGATAGTCTTCATTGATGATATTTTGATTTATTTCCGCAGCCGGGAGGAGCACGAGCAACATCTTAGAGTGGTTCTTCAGACCTTGAGGAATAGTCAGTTATATGCTAAGTTCTGGAAGTGTGACTTCTGGTTAAGCTTATTTGCATTTCTAGGTCATGTTGTGCCAGTAGAGGGTATTCAGGTTGATCCGAAGAAGATTGAGGCAGTCAAGAACAGGCTTAGACCAGCATCAGCTACAACGATTTGGAGTTTCTTGGGATTGGCAGGCTACTATCATCAGTTCGTGGAGGGGTTTTCATCTATCGCAGCCCCAATGACCAGGTTGACCCAGAAGGGTATCCAGTTCAGATGGTCGGATGAGTGTGAGGCGAGCTTTCAGAAGCTCGAGACAGCTCTGACTACAACACCGGTGTTGGTTTTGCCCTCAGGTTTAGGGCCTTATACAGTTTATTGTGATGCATCTCGTATTGGATTTGGTGCAGTGTTGATGCAGGATGGCAAGGTCATTGCCTATGCTTCACGGCAATTGAAGATTTATGAGAAGAACTATCTGGTTCATGATTTGGAGTTGGCATCCATTGTTCATGCGTTGAAGATTTGGAGGCATTATCTGTATGGCATGGCATGTGAGGTGTTGACGAATAACAAGAGTCTACAGTGTTTGTTCAAGCAAGAAGAGTTGAATTTGAGGCAGAGAAGGTGGTTGGAGTTGTTGAAAGACTATGATATCACTATCTTATATCATCCGGAAAAGGCCAATGCGGCGGCCGATGCTTTGAGTAGGAAGTTAGCCAGTATGGGCATCTTGCTTATATTTCGGTCGGTGAGATACTGCTTGCTTTCGATGTTCAGGCTTTGGCCAATAAGTTCGTGAGGTTGGATGTTTCTGAGCCCAGCTGTGTGTTAGCTTGCACAGTCTCTCGTTCTTCTTTATTGGAGCATATCCGAGATCGGCAATATGATGATACCCATTTATGTGTCCTTAGAGACACAGTGCAGCACGGAGGTGCCAAGCAGGTTACCTTAGGTGATGATGGAGTTTTGAGATTGTACGATCGAGTTTGTGTGCCTAATGTAGATGGTCTTCGAGAGTTGATTTTTGAGGAGGCCCATAGTTCCCGGTACTCTATTTATCCGGGCGATGTGAAAATGTATCAGGATTTGCGGCAGCATTATTGGTGGCAGAGAATGAAGAAAGATATCGTCGCATATGTGGCTCGATGTTTGAATTGTCAGTAGGTTAAGTACCCCCATCAGAGTCCCGGTGGTTTATTTCAAAAGATTGGGACTCCTGAGTGGAAATGGGAGCGTATCACTATAGACTTTGTTGTTGGTCTCCCACGGACTTAGAGGAAGTTCGATGTAGTGTGGGTTATTGTTGATAGGCTGACCAAGTCAGTGCATTTCATTCCTGTGGCAGTCTCCTATTCTTCCAAGAGGTTAGCTGAGATCTATATACGAGAGATTGTTCGTCTTCATGGTGTGCCCGAGTCTATCATCTCGGATCGAGGTACGCAGTTTACCTCCCATTTATTGAGAGCAGTTTAGCGATAGTTGGGCACGCGAGTTGAGTTGAGCACAACGTTCATCCTTAGACGGACGGTCAGTCCGAGCGGACTATGCTCCGAGATTGTCTCGTTGACTTTGGAGGCTTGTGGGATCAGTTTTTGCCTTTAGCAGAGTTTGCCTACAACAACAGCTACCACTCAAGTATTCAGTGGCTCCTTATGAGGCTTTGTGTGTTAGCCAGTGTCGGTCTCTAGTTGGATGGTTTGAGCCGGGAGAGGCTAGGTTATTGGGTACAGATCTGGTTCAGAATGCCTTGGACAAGGTCAGGATCAATCAGGATAGGCTTTCGTACAGCGCAGTCCAGGCAAAAGAGTTATGCCGACCGCAAGGTTCGTGATTTACAATTTGGTCGGTGAGCTAGTTTTGCTTCGAGTGTCGCCTATGAAGGGCGTAATGAGATTTGGGAAGAAAGGCAAGCTTAGCCCTAGGTTCATTGGCCCATTTGAGATTCTTGATCGAGTAGGAGAGGTGGCTTATAGACTTGCATTGCCTCTGAGCTTATCAGTCGTGCATCCATTGTTTCAAGTGTCCATGCTTCGGAAATATCATGGCGATCCATCCCACGTGTTAGATTTCAGCACTGTCCAGTTGGACAAGGACTTATATTATAAGGAGGAGCGGGTGGCTATTCTAGACCGGTAGGTTTATCAGTTGAGATCGAAGAGTTTTCCTTCTGTTCTTGTTCAGTGGAGAGGTCAGCCTCCTGAGGCATCGACCAGGGAGTCCGAGTTCGATATGCGGAGCCATTATCCCCATCTTTTCCCTGACTTAGGTACTTCCTTATTCTGTCCGTTCGAGGACGAACAATTATTTTAGAGATGGAGAATGTGATGACATCACTTGTTTAAAAATGAAATTCTTCATTCTGTGGCCTTAAAAACGTCTCTTAGGATCACCTCGATTTGCGTGTGCAGTCCGGCTGTATAGCCGAAATGTCTGAATGTGAAAATCTATTAAAAATGTTAAAGTTTGACTATAAAATGAATTAATTTGACCTCGGTCAACGTTTTAGGTAAACGGACCCGAACCCGTGATTTGACGGTCCCGGAGGTTCCGTAGTAAAATATGGGACTTGGGCGTATGCCCGGAATCGAATTCCGAGGTGCTAAGCCCGAGAAATGACTTTTTGAAATAAATTATTTTCTGAAAACTATAAAGGTTTTTGAAAGTAAAATGTTATGTGAAACCTGTGGTATCTAGCTCGTATTATGGTTCCAGAGCCTAGTACAGGTTCAATATGATTTATATGTATTGTCGGTAAAGTTTGGTAAGAAACAGAACCCATTTGGCGTGATTCAGACCTTAAATGCAAATTTGAATGTTTAAAGGAGTTTTGAGAAATTTCATTGATCTTGAGGTTTAGTTCGATGTTCGTGATGTTATTTTGGTGATATGAGTGAGTTTTGGATAGGCCATGGGGTGTATTTTGAACTTAAAAAATTGCAGAATTTTAGCTGGTGTACCCAGGCCTGCAGGCTTCGCATTTGCGAAGCCTGGCTCGCAAATGCAAAGGCTGGATCGTAAATTCGAAGAACAGCCCAGGCCTGCCTTGCTCGCAAATGCGAGTAGTCTTTCGCAAATGCGAAAATCCCTGTTCAGCCTTAGGTCGCAAATGCGACCCATTCTTCGCAAATCCTAATTCGCAAATTCGATGGTCCTATTTTGCTGAAGGGTTCGCATTTCCCAACTTAGCAGAGGTCCCCCTGTTCGCATTTCCCATACCTGCGACCTACAACTTTATACTTGGACGATTTTAAACCCATTTTTCACATTGTTTCAAAACACAAACTCCTTTGGGCGGTTTTCCAAGAACAACTCTTCATCTAAATCGATTGTAAGTTAATTTTAACTCATTTCCTTCAATCATTAACATCTTTTAACATGATTTCAACTTAAAATCAAATGATTTTCATGGGGGAAATTGGGTGTTTTGGGTAGAACCTAGGTGTTTCAAAAATTGGGGATTTGGATCTTGATTTGAGGTCCGATTTCAAAACAAATTATATATTTGGGTTCGTGGGGGAATGGGTAATCGGTGTTTGGTTCGAACCTCGGGTTTTGACCATGTGGGCCCGGGGGCGATTTTTGACTTTTTGGGCAAAACTTTGGAAAACTAATTTTTATGCATTCAAATTGATTCATTTGGTGTTTATTGATGTAATTAAGTAACTTGTGACTGGATACGAGCGAATTGGTGGTGGAATCAAGGGATCAAGCTATAATTGAATCGTGAATTGTGTTCGTGGCATCGAGGTAAGTGTTTGGTATAACCTTAGCTTGAGGGATTAGAAGTTGAGTCCTATTTGCTATGTGGTAATTGTTGAGTACGACGTATAGGCATGGTGACGAGTATCTATATGTTGGTGTCTAGCAGGCCCGTGAGTCTTTGTATTGTGATTATCATGACTTCGTTGTATCTTTCATGCCTTAGTGGTGGCTTCTATTTGTGGTATAAAATTTGTGGAAGGAATTGTGATCTATGAACCTTGAGGAGCGTTGGCTCAAGGTTTATAACGAATTGTGAACGTATAAGTGATAATTGAACCTCTAGAGCATTGGCTCGAGTTGTGAAGTGAATAGTGAAGCAAAAGTGAGAAAGAGAAGAGATCATTATGTTGTCACCCTTACCGTGCTATTGTTGATTTATTTGTTATCTCCCTTGCTAGGATTAAATTGTTGAATTGTTGTTCCCTTGCCGGAATTTTTATTGTAATTTCATTTGTTCCCTTGCCCTATTGTTTGTGATTGTTATTTGGGTGAGGAAGAGAGTTAAAGCACAAAGGGTGATGTCGTGCATTGTTTGTTTTATGAGGAAAGAGTGTAAATCACGAAGGGTGATGTCGTGTATGATTGTGAGGAAAGAGTGTAAAGCACGATGGGTGATGTCGTGTTGCACGATGTACCATTCTATGCTGATTATATTGATTATATGGTGAGGAAAGAGAGTAAAAGCACGAAGGGTGATGCCGTGTATATTTATTTTTATTATATGATTGCTTTGGTGAGGACGAGAGTAAAGGCACGAAGGGTGATGCTATGCATTTGTTGATTTCTGATTCTTTATTGATATCCGAGTTATATTGTTTCTTTCACTACTTGATGTCTTTCTATTCGGAATTGTTATATCCCCTACAACATGCTCCACTTCCCATATTGACTGGTTATTTCTGTATTTCTTTCCGCTGTATATGTATTTGAACTGCACATGTTATTTGGTAGTCTGGTCCTAGCCTCGTCACTACTTCGCCGAGGTTAGGCTAGACACTTACCAGCACATGGGGTCGGTTGTACTGATACTACACTCTGCACTATGTGCAAATCCCGGAGCAGCTTTTGGACTGTAGTGTGGAGGCTACCTTTAGTCCACTCGGAGATCCAAGATAGACCTGCAAGCGTTCGCAGGGTCTGGCGTCTCCTCTATTCCTATTTCTTGTTTCATTTTCCTTTTATTCAGAAACAATGTATTGTCATTTTCTTCAAACTTTGCATATAGTAAATCTTAGACCGTTTGTGACACTGTGATACCATGTTTTGGGTGCTTTAAGTTCTAAGAGTTGTAATAGATGCAGATTTCAGATATTTAATTGTTATCTTCCGCTTAATTATTTAAAGTTCAGTTGTTTTCATGTTATCGCCTTATATTTGTTAAAATGAAATAATTGGGTAATGAAGTAAGTAGTTAAATGATTGGCTTGCCTAGCTCACATTAGTAGGCGCCATCACGACTCCCAAGGGTACGAAATCCGGGTCGTGACACATTGCATAGTGCATCTAATAGATGTTTTTATTGGACAAATCTAAGTATGCATAAATATTATTGGGATGATGATGTCCATATGGTTTATAAGGAAGTATTTAAACCTATTAAGCTTAATTGGTTTAAGTGGATGCATGATCACTATCTTGTTGTATTCCTACAATTTTCTCAGATTAGTGAATGTCATTTACTACTACGTGTCTTCTTTTTCTTTCAAGGTCAAAAATCGAGGATAAATTTTCTTCAAGAAGAGGGGAATGATAGCATACTATAAATCTCAACTCTATTCAAGGACAAGGATGAAGCTTTGGAATCTCGAAGAGGGCCTTTAACAAGATCTCAAGCTAAAGAGTTGCAAAACAAGGTCAGTGGACTTCAAGAGGGAAAAAAGAAATTGTTAGTTGGGAAGAAGAGCTCAAGGATA
Source organism: Nicotiana tabacum (assembly GCF_000715075.1). Classification (NCBI taxonomy): domain Eukaryota; kingdom Viridiplantae; phylum Streptophyta; class Magnoliopsida; order Solanales; family Solanaceae; genus Nicotiana; species Nicotiana tabacum. The sequence goes on from NC_134085.1 coordinate 70,527,540, forward strand.
AAGGTTATGAGTTTACTAGGTGTTACAACTATTTTATGGCCCAAATTCATGTCCAACAAGAATTAGTTTAGATCTCAAGAGATATCCTCTAAAGAAGGTCCAAATCAGTCCACTTTTGAAACCATTTGGCACCTAAAACGTGTCCAAATATTTAGCCCATGAAGTCCTACACAAGCTATGTTTTTATAACATAAAAGGACTTACTTGATGCCCAATAAAGGTACAATAGGCGTTCTAGAATTTGAGTGCAAATTGGTGCCAAGTTGATTGCAAATTTTCTTCAAGATTTCCAAGATACTATCCTAGATTGAGTTTAACTTATTTCCATATATTTTGGTACTATATTTCGTGCTTTCACAGGTAGTTAAGGTTATGTTTTCCTTTTTCTAAGATTATTATAGTTACATTCAAATATTTACTTGGCTTTTGTTTCCTAGTGTTTTTGCTTTTCCTAAGGTAGTTGGGATTGAGCGTATACCCAGATTTACATTTGGACATTTCTAGAAGGTTTCGGCACTATTTGGCAAAAATTGGCAATTTGAAGGTTTGGAATGTTCATAAGTTTGACCGGGAGTTGGGTTTGATGATATCGGGTTCGGCTTATGGTTCCTAGAATAAAAATAGCTTATTTATGTTATTTGAGACTTGTGTGCAAAATTTGAGTTCATTCCAACTTGATTTGATAAAGTTCAGCATGAGTTTTGGAAGTTGAACAATCCAAAGTTCGTTAAGTTCGATTTGAGGCATGGTTTGTGGTTTTGATATTGTTACGGGTGATTTGAGGTCTTGAGTGGTCCGTGTTATGTTATAGGACTTATTGGTATGTTCAGACGGGGTCCCAAGGGACTCGAGTGAGTTTCAGATCATTTCCATGTTCTTTGGCACTGTTCTAGTGTCTTAGGCCTTATTCGCGATCGCATAGTGTATTGTGGGAGCTGACCTTTTTCCTTCTTTATGTTCATGATTGTTCGACCGCAGTCATGTACCTTTGGAGGCATGAGCATCCCATTCGTGCTTTTCAGCTCGCGTACGCATGCGGTGGAGTTGAGAAGCTGAGAGCTGAGGATTTCTTCTTTGCGTTCGCATTTGTCTTGTTGCAATCTCGTAGTGCAGGTGCATGTGGTCATCACGTTTGTATGGGAAGTTTTGTGAATGCATAGGGTATTTATGGAGGCTATCGAGTTTCTTCTTCGTGATCATGAAGGATTTCCCCCGATCACGAAGGGTATTCCTGTCCACGGATTATAAGTACTATACTTTCGGGGGTTTAAACCATTTTAGCATATTTTGAGCTATAGAGCTCGGACCGAGGCAATGTTTGAGGTGATTTCCTCCACATGGATTGGGTAAGTGTTTTCTACTCGGTTTTGATAATATTTCATGAATCTATCCTCATTTTTAGCATTTGGTTGATGATTTCAAAAGAGAAATTTATGGGTTTTGTCTAAAATTTCATAAAGTAAATTTTCGAGTTTAAAGCATCGATCTGGACTTGGATTTGAGTAAAACTAGTATGGTTGGACTCATAATTGAATGGGTTATCGGATTTTGTAAGTTTGTCGGAATTCGAGGTGCAGCCTGAGTTTGACTTTTTGGTTGACTTTGGACTTTTGATTAAAGATTCAACCTTTATCGATTGGGTTTGTTTCCATAGGCATTATTTGATGTATTTTAGTTGCTTTTGTCTAGTTTCGAGTCGTTTGGAGGTTCATACGTGTGGGATGGCATTGCTAGAGTATTGTTTGGCTTGATCGGTATTGGATTCAGTTTGTTTAAGGTAAGTAACACTTCTAAATTTGGTGCTAAGGGTATGAACCCTAAATATATGTATTATGTGTTTTGTGTTGAGGTAATGCACATGCTAGGTGACAGATGTGTGGGCATGCACCATGTGAATTATGATTCGGTTGATTTTGTGGTACTCTGTAGTTACCTAATTTTGTTTCTATCTATGAAAATTTCTACGTGCAAGAGTAATTGAGCGGTGAACCATGTTATAAATCATGTTTAGGCTATATGCTTATCCTATTGGGACCCACTAAGATGGTTTCTGCTGTTGAGTTGATTTCTTAAATTGCAATTACATACTTAGTCATATTCATTCATTTGCATATCATATCTCAGTCTGTGTTATAAGTTGTTGTCACATCATGTTATCATTATTTGCGCTGATTGGCATGATATTTGTGAGGCCGAGAGACTGGAGAGGGTGATGACTAAGTGAGGCCGAAGGATTGATTATGAGTGATATTTATGTGATCGGGCAGCACGCCGAAATAGGCTTTATCGATTCATAACATGATCGGCTTATATTAGCTCTTGGGTAGGATCCGCCCCTCCGCAATCTGACATACTAGCAGTTAGCGCATGTACCTACTAGGTGCGAGTGTCAAGTGTGAGTTCCGAGCGCGAGTGTCTAGTGTGAGTTCTAAGCACGAGTGCCGAGGGATTTGGAGGATTGGGTGACTGGTAGGACTGAGTAACATGGAGGACTGAGATTGAGCATGTTGAGTGAGGTTGACTACTCCAAGAGCATGAGCACATGTGTTTATCACTGTGGTACATTACATTTGAGATGCATACTTGACATGTAGGCAGATAGATGAACTTTCTTAATGCTTTTTGATGATGGCATATCTTATCTATTGTTTAAAGTGTTTGGGAAAAATCAAAGTTTTTCTAACATACTCACATTTTGGTGACTTCAGTGAAAGATTTGGGCTTTACCGTTATACCTGTAAAGCATGCATATTTTCTGTAACTATAAACGAGTTGAGCTTCATATCTTTGAATATTACTTGTACTATTTTAATTAAATTGTTACTAGTTGTTCTTAGCTATTGGCATCGGACTCTGACCGTTGTCCAAGCTCGTCACGGCTTTCAACCTAAGGTTAGGTTTTTTACTTATTGAGTATATAAGGTCGGTTTTACTCACACTACACTTCTGCACATTCCATGCAGATTTTGGAGTTGATATTTCTGTGTATGGTGGGAGCTGGCGTTGAAGATATATGATGTATCTTGGAGCTGATATTTCTGTGGCTTTAGATTTATAAAAATTTGTTTATGTACATTTCAAAAATATGATGTATTTATTTCAGCAAGTCCTTGGGGAGTTACATAAAATTTAGTTATTTTATTTTTGACTCTTATCATTATCATTATATTAAGGTTTATTGTTAATTAGCTTGCCTAGCAGGTTGGGTTAGGTGTCATCCCAACTAGTTGGGATTTTGGGTCGTGACAAGTTGGTATCAGAGCTCTAGGTTCATAGGTTCTTCGATTCACGAACGAGACTAGTAGAGCCTTGCGGATCAGTATAGAGACGTCTGTACTTATCTTCGAGAGGCTACAGAACTGTTAGGAAATTTTCATTTCTTTCATTCCTGTCGTACATGGCAAGACAACTCAGAGAATATCACCTCATAGTCGGTCACCGACACCTGACCATGCTGGAGCCTCTTGATTTGACCCCGTAACTCTTCCTTCTATGAGGTGTACTATACATTTCCAAAAAGAGACGTGTGAACTAGTCCCAAGTCAAGGAAGATGAACCTACTACCTTGCATTAAAAATAAGACTGTCACCCTCTATGGACCTTGCCCTCTACCTAAAATGTGGTGAAGTCCGCCCTGTTGAACCCCAATACACTCATATTATACAACATCTCCTTCGGACGGTCGACAAAATCCTGTGTAAGGCCACGTAAAATTTCACCTAGAGACTGGGGTTTCGTGATGTCAAGGTTGGTTTATGTGTTTGATGATTGTAGAAAGCTCGCTGCGTAATGGACTTTTAGGTTTGAACAGTTCATTGCGGAGTTGAAGAAAAATTATTGCAGAACAAGGCATTTTTGTTGTCCATTATGCGGCCGCAAAACAACTCTGCAGACCACAGTTCCACCGCGGAGTAAAGCAGGGAAATGGGCCAATTTTGGAGGTTGTTTTACGGTCAACAATGACCGCATAATCAGTTCGTGGGCTGCACATCCATCACAGAACCAGCATGAAGATTTTCGAAGGGAGATTTTGCTGTCCATTCTACGGTCGCATAACTGATATACGGGTCGCAGACCTGGCCGCAAAGTGGACCAGGCCAGCCCAGTTTTTAGGACCGTTTCTGCGGTCCATTTTGTGGGCCACAAACCTAATTTACGGTGCACTCTGCGATTTCAGAGTTGAGTTCGGAGGCTCCATTTTCTAATTTTATGACTCGACCCCATTTTGATTAAATGCCATTGGGCTCTTTTAGAAGGCAAAAATCTGTTGTTTAGAGTGAAGGGATGGGAGCAAGAAAGAGGAGGAAGGGCACCCAACATCTCCATACAATGAATCCTTTCCCATGCCTTGAAATTCAACAAGGAAAAATTCACAAGGTCTTCATCTAGGAGGTAAGATTCTACTCCCTAACCCTCAGTTTCAGTATTAGATTGAATGTAGATAATGGGAAGAGTAATCCTTGGGGGTAGGAGTTGTTCCTTTTGCATGCATGTACCACCTAGGGTTTTAGGGAGTTTGTTTAACTCAAGTGGGTTAACATTGGGTTGTAGGATGAAGTAATCCACCATAGAAGAACCTTGAAGTCATATTGCACACCTAGTGCTTGATAGAATGCTTAAATGAGCTGAACCCATGAAACTCTTCCTAATTATGGTTAAAATTTGTCATGTCTCTAATAGTTTGAAGTCACTAGGATTTCCGAAGTATTGTAATAGTTTAATGGAAAGCTCAAGCAAGGTATGTTTGTAAACTCCTCTTGTAAAATCAAATTCCATGATGTCCTCGTAAGTTGCAATTAGGATTGACTCATATTTCTCATGTTTCAAGTCCTTCCTAATAAATTTGATTATTCTAAAATAAGTGTTGTGTTAAAAGATGTATGTACCTAATATATGTTCCAAATGTTCCCATCATATAATTATTTTGTCCAAGAATGTAATCTAGTATGACCAATGTATTAAAGGTGTTGTGATTTAAAAAGTATGTTTCGATGGCAAGTTAGTATGCCTAATTGTGGAAGAGACACTCAATATAATTAAGACTCTTATTGCTCATATATATGTGTGTGTGTGTGTGTGTGTGTGTGTACACTTAAAGTATTTATTTGAAATTCTCTTATTATTGATAATCCATGATAATTCTTGAAAGTTATAGGGGTGAGTATGTAACATGAAATACGGCCGACGTGCCAAGGATGATATTAAAATTGTGGCCACTAGTGCCAATAAAATGGACAGATGTGTGAAAGATTATGAAATGAACTAAAAATACCTTAAATAATAAATGTTTGGAAGTATTGTTTAGTCACCAAGGAAGGGTAGGTTGAAATGACCTAACCCCAAAACTACATGTGCCGGTGTATGAGTGATTGAGGGGTAAAATACTCGTATTGATGTGATGAGATTGTTTCCTCTTATATGGGATGGGATTGATATGTTTAGATATTTCCCTTTAAATGGAATGAGGTAATTGCTAGCAGAATGTGAGCTGATGTCGACCCACACAACATTTTTGTGAGATGGCTTAGCCAATGGGGATGAGATCGGACGCCATGTTGCGCGCATGGTGGTGTAATAATTGGATGTCTCAGGGTGAGATGGCTTAGCCGGTCAGGCTGAGATCAGACTATGTGCTAATAGCATGGTGGGATATCAGTACTAAAAATCTCCCAACTTAAAAATATTAAAATTTACTTGAAACTTACCTTTCTCCTAACTTGACACTTTAATATTGTTTGATGTTCTCATTGATTCCATGTTTCCTTCTCATTTTAATGTTACTCGTTCTATTGAGAAGGTGTTTTGTTTTACATACTAGTACTATTCCATATGTACTAACGCCCCCCTTTATTGGGGGCACTGCATCATTAATTGATGAAGGTGGTCCCACAACAGGCGACATTGATCAGTGAGAGTAGTACACCCTCTCCTCAACTGACTTGGCGAGCCCTACTTCATTTTGGAGTATTGTATCTCTTGTCCTCTATGTATAGTGTTTTGAGGTATATCCTGAGCCTTATTACTGCCAATATCATAGTACTGTTTTGTTCATGTTAGAGGTTCTATAGACATAGTGTGGGTTGTGCATTGGTTTTGGGAAATTTAACTAGTAATGTTGTATTTGTATTACATGTTCCACTTGAAATTATGAATGCGTATGTATTTTGAGACTTATTCATGATGTAACAAATGGTATGAGCTGGTTTTGTTCACATGACCCCTCATTGTCTAATTAATGAAATATATCTTCTCTTTATTTATGGGTGAGTTAGGGTAGAAGGAATTGTATAGGCTTGCATGACTGGGGCATCTCGGTTGAGCGCCAGTCGCACTCCCCGAGATTGGGGCATGACATTTTGTGGGTCCTCTAACTATTTACCATAAAAGACAATTGGACGAAGCCTAGTCCGTATGTCTAACCGCTTCTGCTCCTCAATGGTCGCGGCCAGTCTGGTCTCCGGTGCTGCAACTGGCTAAGTCCTGCCCACAAGTAGTGTACCTGGGGTCTGATAAATAGCATCAACATGCTCTGGAGCATCTGCGTTAGGGGTCTGTGATCACCCTCCCACCTATGATGTTGCCGGATCTGCCGGAAATAGCCTCGCCTAAGTCATAGAATCCATGAACCTCAGGATACGGCCCATGACCTGTTAAAATCCCAGTCCATTCATAAAATCAGTTGGGGTCGGCTCAGCTACAAGCGCCTCATCCTGCTCATTAATAACAATATCCTCTACTAAATCCACTGGTGGTACTACAGGTGCAACTCTAGGATGCCCTCATCCTCTAGTAGGAGTTGTGGCCCCCCCTCGACCTCTTCCTCTACCTCTAACAACCGAGGGAGTATCCCCTCTATCATCGGGTATAGCCATAGCACGCATTCTCACCATCTATGAGAGAATAAGAGAAAATACGTAGAAAAACATCAACTGCACGAAAGGAGATGAAGAAAAGAGAAGTTTCCTTACACCCTATAGCCTCTCGAAGATAAGTACGGGCGTCTACGTACCGATCCGCAAGACATTACTAGGTTTGCTCATGACTTATGAGACCTATGTGAACCTAGTACTCTGATACCAAGCTGTCATGTCCCAAATCCTATTATAGGCCGTGATGGTGCCCAACGTCACAAATACGCAAGCCAACGGTGAACTATCAACTTAATTATTAATTTTATTACTTTTGAAATCATGAGTTTTATTAAATAAAAGAAATTAATACACAGAAAACCATTGGTGATAACATTAAGCAAAACCATAAGCATCTACTAAAAATTTCCAAAATCCGGTGTCATAAATGCACAAGCAATCTAGTAGAATATACAAACCATTATAACTACTAGGTGAAATGAAATAGACAAAAATAGTAAATGCAACAAGAAGGAGACTCCGGGTGCTCTGTATTGGAGCATGGGGAGCATCTCACCACTAAGTCTCTGGAGAGTGCGTATGCGTGCCCGTATGGACACCAGATGTACCTGCCTCAGTACCTGCACAACTAGTGCTAAAGTGTAGCATGAGTACGTAAATCAACATGCTCTCAGTAAGTATCTAGTCTGACCTCAAAGAAGTAGTGATGAGCGGTCGACATCGACACTTACTAGTGGTCAATAAATAAAGTACATTATTGTAACTAGACATGAAGCACGATAATGATAATTAAACAAGAAAAGTTGTAAGTAAAATGATCCCTTAACATAATGACAATATAAAATCCCCAAATATCATGTGATATCTAAAATAGATAAGAGCCATCGAGTAAATATCAAGTCTTATTCAAAAAGGGAATCTCGTTTCTATTCTGACTCCTAGCAATATTACGCACGAAATATGCAGAGATCGTATGGCTCAATCCCTCATAATAGTGTACACTATCGAGGGTCGATCGGTGCGAACCATAAATGATTCTCTAATATATTGTTGAGCTCATATAGCCCGATCCATAATGCTATTTCATTGCACTACCGAGGCGTATGGTCCGATCCACAAGAAATGGAGAAACTCTTCGAAATATGGGTCAAACAATTACATAGGGATGGTCACATAAAGAAAGCATGATTTTACCAAGAATCAAGTATTCCATCAAAAACTCAAGGTAATGAAGCTCGACCTAACATGATCCCTAATCAAATTTCAATTATAAATTTAAGATAATAAACTAACATGTTGAGTTCAAGTAATACAAATATTGCATGATAAGGTCTTATGTCTACCCAGACATAAACATGATTTTATCTACGTATGGACTTTCGTCACCTCGTGCATGCGTAGCACCCGCAACAAGTAGAAAACAATAATTGAAGCACCTATGGGGATAATTCCCTCTTACAATAATAGGAAAGAGACATACCTTGCTTCCAAGTCCTCTAATCGGCTCTCAACCAACACTAACATCCTCGAAACAACACCAAGCACCCAAAACTAGTCAAAAGTCGTACAAACGAATCAATTTATACTCAAAAATTAATAATTCATCAATTAAAGTAATTTGCCAACCTAGTTCAGCAAGTTCGTAAATAAATGTTACCCATAACCTTACCAACTCAAATATATAATTTATACTCGATTCCATTGTCAATTTTGTGGTCAAATCCCATTTTTACCAAACCCGAGGGTTTTTAACATAATCTCATAATTTCCACAATTTTTATGTTTAAATTTGCCCATAAACTATGTATTAAACTCATATTAGGTCAAATAACTTACCTTCAAATTCTAGGTGAACATCGCTCTACACGAAACTCTAAAATCGGTCAACACAAATGAATAATGGCAAAAATAAGCTAATGTCCCGACTTTTAAAATGTTTATGCCTAGTGATTCCTTCTTTGCGATTGCAGAAATACCATCGAAATCGCAAAGGAAAAGCAATCGATGCCCAAAATCTTCCCCTTCGTGAACGCAACAAGGGCATCGCAATCACGAAGGCTATCGTGGCCTACCCCTCGCGAACGCGGAAGGCCCATTATCCTGCCAACCCCCAACCTCTACTACTTCTTTGCGATCGCGTCCTACCCCTCGCGAACCCGAAGCTTCACAGTGTCCAACCTTCGCGAACATGATCCCAGCTTCGCGAAAGTGAAGCAGGAAAAACCTCCGGCTCAAATCGTTCATTGTGAACGCGAGACTCCCTCTGCTCTCGCGAAGAAAGAAACCGGCACCAGAAGATCTACCATTTTAGACTCAACTATGGGTGGTCCGAGATACACCCGCGCCACCCGGTACCCTATTCAAAAGCACCAACAAGTTCATAAACATAATTCAGACTTGTGCAAAGTCTTGGAAGACAAAAAACAACATCGAAACCAAGAATCTCACCTCAAAACCAAAATATTCAACCTTTGAACTTCAAACTTTCTCGACTAGCTTTAACACGAGGAATCATACTTAGACAACTCCAAATGATGCCAAATTTTATGAACATTACAAATCACCATATAGACCTACTATAAGGCTCAGAATCCCAAACTACATCGATAACACAAAAGTCTACTTCTAACCAAACTTAGGAAACTCTAAAACCTTCAAGACGTCAACTTTCAACAACAAACGTCGAAACGGTTCTGGATCACTCCAAAACTCGATCCGAACACACGCCCAATTACAAAATCTTTATACAAACCTATTGGATCCTCTATGTCCTGGTTCCAAGGTCATTTACTCATAGTTTTGATTCAAGTGAAACTTGTCCACCTTAGGCCATTATTATAGAACTAAGTGTTCTAAATTCAACCTGGACCATTCCAAAACTAAACCAACCATCTCCGCAAATTATAAAATATAGTAAAAGCACATACGAAAAATTTTGAATAAGGAAATGGAGATCAACAAAGTAAAATAACTGGTCGGGTTGTTACAAGATGGGATTACTCTTATCAAGCACAACAAGAGGTATTAGATGCTCTAGCTACTATGTCTCTTGCTGATCAACATGATAATAATTTCTACATGGATTCAGGTGCTACTAACCACATGGTGAAATCTTCAAGTATACTTATGAATCCTTCTTTGTTGAAAGGAACTGATTTTGCTATGGTTGGTAATTGTGATAAATGGCCTATCACACACATTAGAGATAAAAATATTGAAAGAAATATACATTTAAAGGATGTTTTGTTAAACCTAAACTTACGAAAAACTTTTTTAGTAAACTTGTTACGGATAATCATTGTTCGGTCGAGTTTATTAAGGTAGGTTCTAGTATTACGACAAGAGAATGGGAACAACTCTAGAAAAAGAGAATAGAAGGCATGATTTGTACGCCTTGGAAGTAAATAATTTTGTACGCGGTAAAATCGGAGGGTCCAATTTTCCATCGTTACGACGCCTCGAAGGCGCATCTCGAAGGCCTAAAACCACGGTCGAGTTTCATCCCTCGAGGGCCATCGACGCTCGACCTCGGAGCAGTACGGACCGACGGTTACGGAGAAAAAGTGGGGAGTTCACAAGGCGTGTAGCTAGAGCCGACAAAGTCTGTCAGGCTAAGGCTAAGCCTGCATCATGGCTTAACTAGTTGTCTCATTTCCATATCTTTGTAATAAATGTATTTGTACTATGTTGGGATTTCCCCTCCTATATAAAGGAGATCACTGTCATTTTGTAAACATCTAATGCTCAATACTAAATATACAAGAATATTCTCTCTGCTCTCTAACATATTCTCTTGATCTCATTGGTCCATTTATTGCTTATATTCATTGTGTGCTATTTATTGTTCCTCATTTATTACATATTACTAGCCATAAAGAGCCGTCATTGATTTATTTATAACTGTTAGTCTCCATCGACCACCCTCGATAGCTCCCAGCTGAGCTTCAGACTCGACCTTGAGGCCCTCGAATAGGCAAGCTCGAGGCCCCAGTTAACAACCATTTGGCTTGGTTATCACCTTGCACTCAAGCCCTTATCTCGTTTCTAAGTCTTTCACATAGATTCAATTGCCTAACAACTAGCATAAAAATAGATCACGTATTTTTAGAACCACAAAATCAAATTTAATTGTTACTACTATTTTCACGGTAAACAGTTTGGAGCCCACCGTGGGGCTAAAAATAATAGTGATTATTTTCTTGCTAGTTTTACTACGTAACGCAAGTTATCTTTCACACTTTTTCTTGCCCAAGATCTTTGATTTCAGAAAAATGTTTGATTCGGTGAACAACAATCTTGAGAACCATGGAGAAAATTGTGTGGATGTTCTAGGTGCTGGTGTACCACCACAAAACCCTGAGAACGCACCATAGCCAATTCCCATGGACGCAGCCTCGCGTGACGCCCAACACGTCGATATAAGCTCCCACACTAACAGGAGCGTGCACCAAGTAGACCAACAAAAAGCTCAGAAAACCCCAACTAGGGAAGAACGGGAGGTTAGGCTTCACATTATTTTTGAAATGTTACAGGCACAACAGGTGGCGATTGCTTAGCTAAAAAGTCACCAGAAAACTCCTAGCACGGTAGCACCGGGGACAACTCCCCCAACCGAGCAGGTACCGGAGAGGTCAAGCAACAACGAGTCGGCATCCGACCCTGCCATCGTAAAGATGCTCGAGGACCTCATGAGGAGGATCGAATCGGGTGAGAAGAAGATAGAAGCCAACGACAAGAAGGTCGAGACCTACAATTCCAGGGTCAATAAAATATAGGGAGCACCCCCAATCCTACAGGGGGTAGACTCAAAGAAGTTCGTGCAAAAGCCATTCCCGCAGGAAGCGGCCCCAATATCCATTCCAAAGAAGTTAAGAATGCCCGAGCTTCCGATGTACAGCAGAATCTCAAACTCCAACGACACGTCACTGCCTACACTTGTGCAGTGAAGGGCAATGACCTTAAGGACGACGAGATCGAGTTCGTCTTACTGAAAAAGTTTGGAGAAACGCTCTAAAAAGGGCCATGATGTGGTATCACAACCTAGCTCCTAACTCCATAGACTCATTTGCCATGTAGGCAGATTCTTTCATAAAGGCACATGTCGGTGCCATCAAAGTAGCAACAAGGAAGTCTGACATCATGAAGAACAAGTAGAGGGAGAACGAGATGCTGCGGGAGTTCCTATCTCGCTTTCAAATTGAACAAATGGAACTACCACCAGTCTTAGACGACTAGGTAGTGTAGGCCTTCACTCAAGGTCTGAATGAACAAAGCTCGGTGGCTTTGAAGCAGCTGAAATAGAATCTGGTTGAATATCCCGCCGTGACATGGTCGGACGTTCACAATCGATATCAATTGAAAATCAGTGTCAAGGACGACCAACTAGGAGCCCCCTCTAGCACGGTTTACCCAAGCAAGCTTCTAGCGAAGGATCCAAAGCCAAACAAAGAAAGGTACCAGCCATACACCGACGACAGGAGAAACGCCCCGAGGCGTAACATACCCAGCAATAATCGAATGATGGACCGAGGCCAAAATTCTCGGAGACTCATCAACAGAGCCAGATTCGATAGGCACACAGGGCCAACAGGGGCACCTCGCTTGTCGTAATACAACTTCAATGTCGATGTATTAGACATCATGTTCGCCATCAGTAAAGTCAGAGACGCCAGGTGGCCCATGCCTATGCAATCAGATCATTTGCAAAAAAATCATAACTTAGTGTGTGAATTCAACAACACGCATGGCCATAGGACCAAGGATTGCCACCAACTCCGAGAAAAAGTAGCCAGAACTACTCAGTAATGGTCACCTCCGAGAGTTCCTCAGCGACCGGGCCAAAAATCAGTTCTGGAAAAGAGAGGCGGCCAAGAAGAACGAAATGAATGAGACACAACATTTCATCCACATGATCTTGGGAGGCATCGATGCGTAGAACAAAAATTTCCATCACTAGAGAAAAGCGAACTCGGGGATACATACCCAAGGATGCTCTCACATTCAGCGACGAGGACATCGAGACCTTGTGTCAGCCTTACAACGACGCACTGTTAATCTCTTTTCTTGTAAATACATTTCAAATTAAACGTGTACTTGTGGATACAGGTAGCTCGGCAAACATTATCAGGTCGAGGGTGGTAGAGCAGATCGAACAGCTTGACCAAATCGTACCCGCCACTCAAGTCCTCAACGGATTCAACATGGCGAGCAAAACAATAGAAGGGGAAATTACCCTTCCAGTCAACGTGGCTGGTACATCCAAAATACAAAATTCCATGTCATCGAGGGAGACATGCTCGGAAGGCCATGTATACACTGCATGAGAGCAGTACCATCAACCCTCCATCAAATGATGAAATTCCCGACCAAGGATGGGATTAAGATCGTCTACGGGAAACAGCATGTGGTGAGAGAAATGTTTGCGGTGCACGATATGGCCCCGACACCGGTACCTCCACCTTCGAAGGAGCCGAAGGATAAGCAAACAATAAAATAGTAATAACAAGCTACACTATCGACTATCCTCGGTTAAACAAAGCAGGGGACCATGCCACGTCCTCATCACAAGTGACTGAAACATATCAGGGCTCGAAACATCGTCGGCACATTCTACACTAAGGTATGACCGTCTTCTTTCTCTTTCAGTTACATTCTACACTGACCTGAGTACAGGTATCTAATCAAAATGGAAAAGTACTCTCCAACTCGAAGGCCTTAGGTTTCAAAAGCATACGTTGCACTCTTTTCCTTTGATCGTGTTTTTATCCCAAAAAGGGTTTAACCGGCAAGGTTTTTAACGAGGCAACATCTATATGCTAACTAAGGAATACTCAACAAGTATTCAAGGATTCTTTTTCCATCAACCTCGAACACTGGGGGGCATCAAGGTCACCTACTCGGAGAAGCCTAGACGCGCTAAGTGGGGTATCGATAGGAAAATAATGCACCAGGCCAAACGGTCAAATGAACCGTGTCCGCATAGAACAACCGAGCCCCTAATAGCAAAGGCATGTATACTTGTACGAAGTAATCAAAGAATACTTCCCATAAGCATTTTGCGTTTCAAGGAAGCTCGACACCTTTTTGCAAAAAATGGCCCCAAATCAAAAAAAATGTCCCCAATACTCGGGGACTGACATCAATGACTCGGAACAGTACGACCCCCAGGTCGGTGCTTCAAACTCGTAAGCCCTCAATGAGGTAACAACGAAATCACAAAACAACTCCACAACCAAAAATGTCCCGAACACTCGGGACTGGCGTTGAAAACTCAAGGCCACATGACCTTCGGGTTGGAAACTCCGAAATTCTAAGCCCTCAATGAGGCAATACCAAGTTTACAAGTAATGGCTCCCGAGCCAAGAAATCCCCAATGACTAGAGAACTGCCGTCAATTGCCATCTCCATCAACTTATCAAATCCCGAAGCCATAAGACCACATGCGGGCAACCTCGGTCTCGTAAGACCTGTATAAGGAAACAAAAGTATCTGTAAGACCTCAAGAAAGGCATGAACTATACTTCTACAAGTATCCAAAACTATAAGACCTCAAAGGCATGTAAAACTTGTAAGAACTTACTAAAGGCATAAACCCGATCTCAAAGTTAAGGCTATATATCGAACTTGTAAGACTCCTAAAAAGGAATACCCTTGATATAGACGCCGAAACTACTTTATTCGGGACTGAAAGGCTCCGGCCAAACACAAATTACTACGGTCACAAGGTTGTACCCGCCAAACTAATGCAACTCAGGGACGCCCGACCGTTGCTATAAAATCATAGGCCTTCAATTACTTCGAAAAGAACCGGTTAAACAGGCTATCCTCGACATAGGCAAAAGAGGTTCGACCATGTCAGCTCTTAAATACATGCTTTTAGATACTCAGCCACCGAGCCAAACCTCCCGAGGTGCTCGATCACCGCCATATAATGACTCACAATCGAGGTTTTTAAAACCGTCAAAGAGTTAGGCAAACATCATTTCAAAATATCATTATCGATGAAAAAATAAAGCCTATATTAGCGGTCACATCGACCCAAGGCATAAGAGCCACTGTCGCCATCCCACATAAAAAGTCGCATCGACCCAAGACGTAAGATCCACTGTCGCCAGCCCATACAAAAGGTCGTATCGACCTAACATGTAAAACCCTAAGGACCAGCTTGAAATTCAGAAACTTGAGGCTCGAACGAGCTCGAATCGATACCCGATTCGGAGACTGAACCCAAAACAGTTAACTAAAAATGCCTAAGAGCAAAAGCATAAGAGCCACTATTGCCAGCACTAAAGTCGAACGTCGCACTGACCAAACGCTTAAGAGACACTATCGCCAGTGCTAAAGCCGAAGGTCGCACCAACCCGTTGCGTAAGAGCCTAAGGGCCAGCTTGCAATTCAAACATCTTGAGGGTCGAATGAGCTCGAGTTGATACCCGACTCAAAGACTGAACCCAAAATAGTTGACCAGACATGCCTAGGAGTACAAGCATAAGAGCTCAAACGTCGGCTTATGCTAAAAGGTCGTATCGACCAAGCGTGTAAGAGCCTACTGGCCAGCTTAATGAGCCACAGGGCCATACCACAAATCTAAGGATTCATTCTAAAACCATTTCATTCGGCTAAAATCAAGGCAAAAAGAAATGGAGGAGAAATGAAACCGCAAAGCTTTCCTTTTATACATATATGAAGAAAAATACAAGCTCCATTTACAACATACTTCGAAAGTACTATGTACAGAATCAGAAAAGGAAATCTACGTCCCCCTTAGGCACTATGGCCCATAGACCTCATCCTCGCTATCCTTGGCATCGGACAAAAGTGACTTAGCACCACGTTCGTCTGCCCTCGCCCGCTTCACCTCTTCCGAGAGGTCAAAGCCTCTAACATGGATCTCCTTGAGGGTTTCCCTTCGAGACTTACACCGAGCATATTCCTTGATCCGACCCTCATAGTCAAGAGTCCTTCTCAGCTCAGCTTGAGCATCGGCAGTGTCCTTCAAATAGACCGCCACTTTCTGGACAGCCTTAGTTCTGCTCATTATAGCTTCGGCCCGGGCATCCACAACCTCGACCTTTATCTTCAAAAGCTCAGACTCGAGCTTCATAATCATATCTGTTCGAACTAAGCAATTATCATGAGTTAAGCAAAGTTGAACCTCAAGGGCGGTGGCTTTAGCTAGAGCACCCTTCTCTGATGAGGCCTAAGCATCCGCCTAAGCCTTTAACTCATCATACTCGTGCTTGGCTCGACCAAATTCGTTCTGAAGGTGCTCCAGGTCCTCCATTTTTTTTTCTGCAACTAAAATAAACGAAACTTGAGCCTCAGGAGCTAGAAGAAGGAACACACACTCCTTCGGAACAAAAACTACATGCCCCTTCAGGTAGCTCTCATAATTTAAGCTCCGACTCGCTTCATACCGTAAGTGTGCCAACTCGACTTCCCTTTTGTCTCAAAGGAGCCTAAGGGATTTCTCCCCATCCAAAGCCTTCTAACGCCTGGCCTCACGGCGAAGCAGCTCGGACATAAGCTTGTCAAAGGCCTGCAAAAGAAAACTCAATAAGAAAGGGATGGCACGAAACTCAAAGGACTTGAGCCAAAACTCACCACAGAGTGAAGCCGCTGAGCTTCCTTGAAGGTCGAGCGCACATCTACTAGTATGGCTCCCTCATCCACAGAAGAGCCGACCTCGATTGGGATATGCTCGCTCGGTGTATACGATTCCGGGTTTTGAGTATCCCTCGAAGTACCTTCAATGGAGAAAGAAGACGGTAGCGGAGGAGAAACCGCCTTTCTAAAACCAGAAATCACAGGTGAAGCAGGCTTAGTCAATACATCCTCTCCGAGCCCCTGGTCTGGGTTCGTCTTGCTTTGAGCACCGTCGCCCTACAAAGGCATTTCTTGCTTGTTGTTATCATTCTTTATCCTAGAAGCTGGCAATATTTCTCCCTCTCCTAACGGACATGACCTCTCTTTGAGGGATGCCCCAATGACTACGATGACAGAGTTAGTACGTAGAAAGAAAAAGCGCCCTTCCAAGAGAAAAGGGGGGAGCGAATCACATAGCACGTACCATGGTGTTTTGCCTCCCACATATCCTTAGATAAAGCTCACCACTTACGTTCATTGTAAGTCGAGTGGGTCGCAAACTTCTGAACCTAATCCGGCAGATCGGGAACCTCTCCCGGCATCCATCAAATCGATGCATAAGAATAAAAGAAGGCACATTTATGAAGCCAGCCTTCGCTGAAACAAAACTAAGAAGGCACGAGTGTACCACTTACGTGTAAAATTCCATTCCTCAAGAAATAGCAGAAACTCCACTGGAATAATATCGATAGTCCTTATCTGGATGAATCAGCTCATCCATCCCTGATCTCTATCTTCTTCGTCGTCAACAACGAAAGGCGTAGTGGATCGACATTGCATGGTCAGCAGGCTTTGATGAGGAAAAGGCCGATACAGCCTGATGAGGTGACTAAAAGTGAATTCAAGACCATGCGTCTTCCACAAAGAACCTCATCATCAATACTATCCGCCAAAATGATGGATAAATTTGTGCCAAGGTAAACTGGTACTTTCGACAAAAGTCGAGCACAACCCCATCAATGGGTCCCAGCATAAAGGGGTACGTGTACACGTTCAAAAATCCCTTGGCATGGCCCATGATGCTCTCCTCCGACGAAGGTACCCGCAGTGCTACCTTTTCTCCCTGTCCACAGTCCTTCCTTACCAACTCAAGGTGTTCCTATCCTATTAAAGAAATAAACTTCAAGGCATACTCCCAACAACCTCGAGCATTGGGAGTCTTTTCTAACGGAAGGTTCCCACCCGAAGCAAAATCCCCAAAGGGGGAGCTCCCTTCTCCTTGACAAGCGGACCCTGACGTAGCAGCCATGGCTATGATAAAACGAAGAAAAGGGAAATGAAGACTTCGGCAAAAGTTTTGAGTCAAAGGAAAATTGGCTCAAGAAAGAAGAACTCTATGAAAGAGGATAACTACTCAGAATAGCGGAATCTCCAAAAGGGTAAAGACAACCCTATCTATGAAAAGCGGCGACCACTAGCCTGCCTCAATGGCCGATTAAAAATATTGGCTAAAGCTTTTATCACTTTCGAAAGATATGCCGGCGGAATTGCCTTGGTCATGTCGTAACCGTATCAAACACTTGATGCCACCATACGATGATTCGGGGTTGAAGACCCCGCATCAACCAAGTCCCGAGATGATACCCGATCTCGGGGACCTCCACCAAAAAGAAGTTTGGCTCCAGGAAGGCATTCGCATCATTACAAGTCCCAAGATGGTACCCAATCTCGAGGACCTCCACCAAAAAGAAGATAGGCTCCAGAAAACCATTAGCATCATTGCAAGTCCCGAGATGGTACATGATCTCGAGGACCTCCACCAAAAAGAAGTTAGGCTCCAGAAACCCATTGGCATCTTTGCAAGTCCCGATATGGTACCCGATCTCGAGGACCTTTGCCAAGAAGAAGATAGGCTCCAGAAAGCCATTGGCATCATTGCAAGTCCCGAGATGGTACCCGATCTCGAGGGCTTCTCTCAAGGAGAAAACAAGCGCTAAAACTCTACTCGTATAGGCTTGGCCTCGAGGTACCATCTAAACTCGGGTAAGCCCTAGTCCGAGATCTATCTGCATTGCCTTAAGGTATCTACACTGAGTTCAAAACAAGTCTCCATGTAGCCCGAGCTTGAGCAAAACCCCACTCGGGGAATGCTCCTGAAGGCCTAAAGGCTACCTTTTTTCTTGGGCATCTGAGCAAATCCCCCCATCGAAGACTATCACGGGGCCTGAAAGGCTAAGTCTCGTATTGTAATTTCGAAACCCTACCCTCGTTCAACTCGAAGTCGGGGAACCCGACAATCCAAGTTTATCAAACCATTCTGGGCTCGGTACAAAGTACGACAAAGGGTTTTTACGAGGAATCGAGATAATCAATCAAGAGCCAGAGGAAATGCTCACATCTGGGCTTGATATTCGCACCCATCGGTAGAGTCGTGCATTCGAATTCTCCACAAAAGCAGATAAAAAGAGATATCGCATAATTCAGAGGCAAATTGAAGAAAAATCTTTGTATTCATAAGCACATGATTACAAAAGCCCACGAAAGGTCCTTACATATGATTACAAAAGCCCACGAGGGGTCCTTACACAAAAACCAAGAAGCAAAAAGGTACTTATATAAGAAAATCCTAGAGTCTAATCTATTCTCGAGGGTACATTCTCGGCGGCAGTATCTTCGAGCATCACCTCCTCGGGGGTTTTATCTCGGTCCTCCAAAATGGTATCTCCAAGGGAGAAGATAAAGAAGAGGAAAATGAGAAGATGGAGAAGAGGAAAGTGAAGAAGCGGAAAAAGATAAAGAAAAAGTCATATCCCGCTAAAGAGTAAAAGCTTTACCAGGCCAAGAAGATCATGGCCCGATAGAAGACTTGGCGACCGTCGGCCTTACCTGCACGGCTACTTCGAGTCCACTTCTTGGGACAGTGTGTCATGCAAGTTACCGGCTAGAGGTGCCCATTCACCCCACGGAAAGCAAAAGGGATGAAGTGCCACACCAGGCCGGGGTAGAAAGGTGAGCAGCGGTGTATAGTCCGAACACCCTCGTGAGCAGTGGTGTAGAGTCAAAATATATTCCCAAGTTGGAGGAAATTGGCCCCCCTGTCTCATTGTCTCGAGCCAACAAACAATGACAGTAGTAAAAATAACAACGACGATGGCAAGTCAGTGTAATCTCGCTTGGCAAGGGAAAGCCCAGGAAAAAGGCCATGGCATGGCTGACGAGAACGACGCCATGTAACCCTAAGGTCGCGGACCTCAAACATAAGGGATAAGGACGGATGAGGATGAGGAGAAGATAAGGGTGAAAGGTTAATTTGAGAACACTTGAATAAAGAGTTGGTTCCAAAAAGCTCCCATTTATAGAGAAAGGGAAGAGTAACCGACAGACACAATCAATACACTTTGAAAAAATGTAACCGACGGCGCGGTCAATGTCTTTGGAAGACGTATCGTCAGGCGCAATCAATGCATTTTTTGGAACTGAATCGGTGGCGATATTATCGCTTAGAACGACGAGAATCAGGAGTATATTGAATGGCACTGAAAAGACAACTCAGCGGGATGCCTCGGTTGTCACAAAGGCTTATGTCATAAGTATGACATCATTAGTATAACATTGTCGTGGGAAATTCTGAGAGATGGTTATCAATGTCGTTTCTTATCATTCTACTCTAAGAAACGCGGGGACTATCTGTATGCGGTAAAATCGGGGGGTCCAATTTTCCATCGTTATGACGCCTCAAAGGCATTTCTCGAAGGCTTAAAACCACGGTTAGAGTTTCATCCCTCGAGGGCCATCGATGCTCGACCTCGGAGCAGTACGGAATGACGATTACAGAGAGAAAGTGGGGAGTTCCTAAGGCATGTAGCTAGAGCTGACAAAGTCTTTTAGGCTAAGTCTAAGCCCGCATCATGGCATTAACTAGCTGTCCCATCTCCATATCTTTGTAATAAATGTATTTGTACTATGTTGGAATTTTCCGTCCTATATAAAGGGGATCCATGTTATTTTGTAAACATCTGATGCTCAATACTAAATATACAAGAACATTCTCTCTGCTCTCTAACATATTCTCTTGATCTCATTGCTTCATTTATTGCTTATATTCATTGTGTGCTATTTATTGTTCTTCATTTATTACTTATTATTGGCCATAAAGAGCCGTCATTAATTTATTTATAACTGTTAGTCTCCATCGACCACCCTCGATAGCTACCAGCCGAGCTTCATACTCGACCTTGAGGCCCTCGAATAGGCAAGCTCGAGACTCCGATTAACAGCCATTCGGCTTGGTTATCACCTTGCTCTTGAGCTCTTATCTCGTTTTTAAGTCTTTCACAGAGCATCAACTGCCTAACAACTAGCATAAAAATAGATCACGTATTTTTAGAACCACAAAATCAAATTTAATTATTATTATCATTTTCGCGGTAAACAAATTTACATGAAGCAATGACAACTACAAAAACGGAGAAGAACTCAAATATAATATAGCATCAAAGATCAAAATATCCGCATTCAAGAATTATTAGTTGTTTACATAGCAATAAAATGATTGATGTCAAAAGATGGAATAAAGATTTTTCTGTCGGTTCTAGTGATCAAATGGGGAAAAAGTTGTAAAATACCCATTCAAGTATAAAATAGAAGAGAACTTGAGCCATTTGCAAAGGTGCATAGTGATTTTTGGGACCTGCTCCTGTTGCATCATCTTAAGGAACAAAATATTATGTCATATTTATTGATGATTGCATAAGATTTACATGGTTTAACCCTACGGGAAAAATCTGATTGTTATCTACTTTTATAGTCTTTCAAGAATTGGTAGAAAATTAGTTTTCAAGAAAACTTAACGTGTTTCAATGTGATGGTGGAGGAGAATTTAATAGTCAACAATTTATTAATCACTTGGCTGAAAATGATGTCAAAAGGCAGATTACCTGTCCGCATACATCGGAATAAAATAGAGTAACAAAGAGGAAACATAGGCATATTATTGAAACTGGTATGACATTGCTTTTTAATGCAAATCTACCATTGTTTCTTTCGATTGAAGCCTTTATAACTGTTTTTTCCTAATAAATAAGATGCCTACCTCCATATTGACCTTGAAATCTCTGTTTTCTAATTTAAATGGACAGACACCTAATTACAACACCTTGAAAGTTTTTGGGTGTAGATGTTTTTCATATCTCAAAGGACAGAATAAAAATAAATTTCAACCGAAGACATTTCCTTGTGTGTTCAGGTTACAGTCTGCTTCACAAGGGCTACAGATACTATCACCCTCAAACAAGGAAAATTTTCATTTCAAGACATGTGATTTTTGATGAATTGTACTTACCTCATGTGTCTACTAGTGTTGATTTCTCTACAGAACCAAATGTTTCACACTTCACAACCTTTCGGGAATTTTTGTGGCAGAATGCTCTTCAGACTCAAGATGAAGATTCTTCTCGTGAGTGCTCTGATGCCGATTATGAACCTGCACATATAGAGCTTGTTGAGATATTGCCTTCACTTGAACAACCTATAGGCTTTTCAACTCCAAGTGGCATTCCTGCTTCACAGACACAAAGCCAAGATTTATCAGCATCCATCGTCCCTCTGCATTTCTCAAATTCTCCACAAAGTAGCACTTCTTCATCAATCAACAACCTCTTCATCTAGCCTTCACCTATATAACGTCCTAGGTATTGACTTATTTGTGGACCTTCCACTTTTGCCTTCTACCTCGCATTTATCAATACACAACTCCACTAAACCAATTACTTCCACTTTACCACACACAACAACAGATAATACCCATCTGATGCTCACACGAGAAAAAACTCAAATCATACCTAACCCCACTTTTCAATCCCTAAGCTTGATAGCTTCTAAACAACAGGATTTAACTGAACCAAAATAATTAAATTGGCTATTTCTAAACCACGTTGGTTGAATGCTATGAATGAAGAGTTGGAAGCATTAAAGTCTAATGGAACTTGGATGTTGGTACCTCGGCAGCCTTATATGAATGTTGTTGGGTCTAGATGGGCGTTCAAAACAAAACTAAAGCCGGAGAGATAAGTAGAGTGTTTTAGAATTCGTATCGTCACAAAGGGTTACAATTAACTTGTAGGGGTAGACTTTGATGATACCTTCAGTCGCGTCATCAAAGCCACCACCATTCGTATTGTCTTGTCAATTACGACCACTCTACACAGGGAGATTAATAAATTGGATGTCAAGAATGCATTCTTGCATGGAGAACTTAAGGAAACTCTTTTTAAGGAGCAACCTCCAGGTTTTGGTGATCCAGTTCATTCAATCATGTATGTCTGCTCAAGAAAACTTTATGCGGCCTCAAGCAAGCTCCTAAAGATTGGTTCCAGAAGTTTAGCTCTTACCTGTTTCATCTTGGTTTCACCTATAGCAAATCTGTCCGTCATTGTTTGTGCTGCGTCCCTCTAAAGGTACAATTTTGCTACTAACGATATCATTTTAACTAGCAGTAATCCTCTGCTCCTTCGTCAGCTTAATCACAAGCTTCTATCAAATTTGGCTATGAAAGATTTGGGAGCCCTCCATTACTTTCTTGGTGTTGAAGTCCATCACACCAAAGATGGACATTTCCTTAGCCAACATAAGTATATATCATACACTCCATCGCACAAAGATGCATGATGCCCAACCAATTCAAACTCCACTCTCCTGTTAAGCATAGTCTCTCTGACTTAGTGGGTTTTATATTTGATGTCACAAAATATAGGAGTATTGTGGGTGCCTTGCAGTACCTTACTCTCTCTAGGCCTGAAATATCTCATGATGTTAACCTCTTGTGCCAATTTATGCATTGCCCGACTTATGTTCACTGGTCAGCATAAAACGAGTTCTTCGTTATATTACGGGGGCTCCTGATCTATGTCTGTACATTTCATCAAAATTGTCTCTTAACTTGGTTGGGTTCTCTGATGTAGATTGGATTGGCTCCTCCATTACTAGAAGATCCACCATAGGTCTTTGTCTTTTTCTTGGCTCCAAATGTATTAGTTGGTCCTCAGAGAAGCAAAATACTATCGCTAAGTCTAGCGCGGAGGCTGAGTATCGAAGGTTGGCATCGCTCGCTGCAAATATCATGTAAGTGACCTATATTTCAAAGGATATCAGAATATCATTAACTCATCATCCATTATTGTTCCCAGACAACATTAGTTCTCTTTATATTACAACCAATCTAGTAATGCATGCTCGCACGAAGCATGTCGAGCTTTATTATCATTTTGTTCGAGAAAAGGTTGTCCAAGGTGCTATGGTGACAAAGTTCATACCGTCATTACAACAAATAGTTGATATATTTACCAAACCATTTCCCAAGAATCAATTTCACGTTTTGAGGTCAAGCTGGGTTTTGTACAAAATCCCAACACTAGCTTAAGAGGGGATGATAAATAATATGAACTAGGTTTGGACTCTAGGGACTAGCCGCACATCTGGAAGTTATGTAGATATACAATTCTATTAGCTAATGACATAGAACATACGACCACGTAACAATGGACAATAAATAAGAAAGTTAAGCCGGAAACTCGTAACTGTGTTCTAGCAAATATTTTCTTGTTACACCCTGTAGATTCATGTTGAACTGCGTCATAAGTGAATCAATAAGCTGGAGAGTTTAAGAACCTTTATAAAGATAATGATAAGTTAGCACAGGTGTTACGGAAGTATCGCGAGGATTGGAGGCTAAATGAATCAAAGATGTTATAACCCGTACTTCCATCAGTAAAACTAGGAGTGCTTAATATGCTAAGGAGGTTGTGCTTTGAGGTACTTGAATCATGTAATATTTATATGTTAACTTCTAAAGTCGAACAAGTTGTAGAACAAAAGTCGACAAAAGATGTCGCAAGATACGTTCATGATCTTATTGAAATTTGGGTCTAAAGTCACTAAGCTTTTCTTCTAATATACTTGGTGTTACGACGTGATCCACATACCAAAATGAATATCTATGAGTCTAATTTCCAATGCAATAAACCGTTTATTGATACGACAACATAGTAGAGATATATTTGCCTTTTTGCGGCGAGACTCCGGAGGCAGCTCCTATAGGACCCAACTTGGACGGTGGCCGACCTTCACCTATTTTTATCTCGTTTTTAGGATAAGTTTTTCTCATTTTCAATCTCTTTCCATCCTAACACTCTTAAAATCTTCCAAAGAGTTCCCCCAAAGGCTCCAAAAATTCCAAATAAATGCAGCATAATCCAACATCAAGTTAGTTTAAAGAAGGAAGAACACGTTTACAATATTGTTGTTGCATTAAGGTTTTTTGTGAGCTAAGAGATGCTTCGATTTTGAGTTTTATTGCTGTATAATTTAAGTATATTATATCCTTAGTTGTGCTTAAGTTTAATTCTATGCTGGTAAGTTTGTTTGAAGCAAAATACTACAAGATAGTATTGGAATAGACCAAGATATGGCTACTGTTTTGTTATGCTATTTTGAGGTGATGCATATGATTAGTGATGGCTTAAAATTGTGAAAAATAACTGTATTATGAAATGGTTTCTGTTTTTATGCATGTCTATATGCTTGTCGTATCAATTGATGAATAAAACATACAAAACTTAATATTGGAAGTGAAGATTAAGGTGTTTGTGTGTGTATATTATTTTGCAAGTGTTTTGAGCTAGGTTTTGATATAATTCTATTGGAATATCTTGGATATGTTACTGTTGATGTTGTTACTATTGGTTTAGTGCTGGTTTGAGTTGGATGGAAGTGGAATTTTATAGGAAAAATGTTGTCTGATTTCTACAAGTGACCTGCTAGCTTAGAGGCGTGTTTGCGAGTCCTTCTATGGCATTAACTACAAGTTTTACTGTCTTAATATAGATTGAAGTCTTCGGGAAGGTATATGTTGATTCATTAAGTAAACGATAGAGGTATGTTAAGGCTCAGTCTTTCTTTCTTTTGGCATGATCTACAAAGAACGTAACTATAACGTCATTACTTCGAAAGGAACTTTATTCTCAAGATTAAAGCTTGTGAACCTCATAGTTATCGATATATGTATATATTTCATGGTTCTTATTGTCGTTCTTTGTCGGGACCACTTCCCGCCTTGATAGCCATTGAATCTTATGTCTTCTTACGATCCTTGTTGACTCTCATACAATTGATACAGATAGAGTTACATAACGATTATCGGAGGATAACAACCTTGAGCCACTCTGATTAGATCCATAAGGCCCTTCAGAGTTATTGCTTGCATTGCACTTATATATATGTACCTATTTTCTCACCGAGCCACCCTATAGTGCTATAGTCAGCGGGATAGGACACTTATATGTACACATTATTGCAGCTGGTTTTAATATTAGCGAGTCCTATTAAGGCCGAGTATGACTAAGTCCTCTTTGAGGCTGGGTACATTATAATATTACATAAGACATTATTGAGTCATAGTAAGGTCGGGTACGACTGAGTCCTCTTTGAGGCTGGGTATGTTATGCTATGACATGATTTGCCCCACATAGTGGCTTCATATTATATTATATGGCCCATTGAGTGGCTTGATTTTTACAGACATGCATATATATCCATGATTGTGACAGTGCATGCCCTCTGAGGCTCGTTATGAATTTTTGGTACGTATGTACTCTTCCTTCACATTACATATTTTATTGTTACTTCCCTTACATACTCAATAAATCGTACGTACTGATGACCCCTTGCTGGGATGTTGCATTTCATGACCCTGTGTATAGATAGAGATTGATGTTTTAAACGTCAATACCACATAAGAGGGGGAAGAGTGATTTGTGTGGTACCCAATTTTTGCTTAATTGAACTATAGAAGGACCTGGTTCTTCTATGTGTTCCAACTACTACTGTTTGCGGAATAATAAAAATAGAAAATAAAGAACACAGAGATTTTTACGTGGAAAACACCTGGCTAAAAAGGTGAAAAAATCACGACCTACTACTCAGTAGGATTTTCCCAAACTTCCACTAAAATCACTAAGGCAAAACAGTATTTACAAAACTCTTTGTAAACCTAAGGATTAACTCTAATCCCATTGTGGTACATAGCCTCAACTGCTGCGATAACTTCAAGTTAACTCTAACTTCAACACTCTAGGTACCTAATACAATTGTTTCTATGAAAGCTGAAAGGTACAATGTAAAATCACCTACTACAATTGAACTAGAATAAAAGATAGACACATGGAACTAGTTCTTCTATCTCGTTCAAGTAGCTTCAGGATTGTGCACTCGAATCACACAAAAATTGCTTGCAAAATCGCCTTGCTCTTTTCCTCTCAATTTAAGTTTAACTTCTTCTTATGTGCATTACCTGTAAAGGAGAACAACACTGACATTTAATAGGTTAGTAATCAGAGATTGACTAGGATTCAAATGTTACTCTTCTATCGTAGAAGAGTTCAAGGTAATCTCAAACTCTAACACTATCTTCTTATTATATTGTGTTCTCTTCATGTAAGGAGTCTTACTCTCCTTATCCAATATGTGACATTTTCGATCGGATCAGGAGATATTGCTTCTCGATCAGTTAGATTTATCTCCTTCACGTGCATCTCACATGTACTGGTTGATCATGACTGTGCTTCACAAGATGGACCTGGTCCATGTCTGAGTTCTTTTGTCAATCTTTAAAACTTCACCTGTTTTGGGGCCAACAAATTCCCCCTTTTTGATGATGACAAACTCTGTGCTTTTTACTTACTTGGATCCTATGAGAACTCAGCTTAACCATCAATACAAAGTTTAGAAAATTCAGTTATCATCAAGGACTAGGTTAATTAGGTTGTAAATATCACTTATTCAGAATGTGTAAAGCACAATATCTCTTCCCCCTTTTGGCATCATCAAAAAGTTGCATACAAAGTGTGAGTCCCAGATTTTAATAAGTACTCATGGCCACTGGGGAAACTGCAAGTGCAATCATGGTTTAATCATCAGTAATCAAGCAAACATATTTAAACTATCAAGGAAAGATTAACATTGAACAAGAGCAAACACAGTAGATATCATTGATAGAGGATATGTTGCTACAACAATCCACAACCAGAAAGCAAAAAACATTTAAAACATGAGCAGAAACAAAAGGTAGAAAAATCCCTAATCCGGGTCACTAAAGGTACTAGACAGGTTCAGGAGACAAAGGCTAAACTTCTTAATGCTTGGGAGAGCTAGAGGATTGGTTTTGGGCTTGGATAAGATTCAACATATTGTGAAGAATTCCATCATTCTTCTCCTTTTCCTTTGTAAGCTCAGTTCTGAAAGCATCCCTCTCAGATTCCACCTCTGCCACACGAGCCTTGAGCCTAGCTATCTCAGCATCCTTAGCTTCACATTCCTGAACAAGAGCCCTGACTTTACTGTTGATAGGAGTCTTTTTGGATGAACCAAGTTCATTTGGGATGACACTGACTAAATAGTCATAAACAATCAGAGTGTTAATGCCAAAGTGATCCTTGTTTGAAGTCATTTCCCATTTCTTCAGAGGCATATTGCACCTATCCAAAATCGTAGTCAGAATAAAGCCATAGGGGGTAGCATGAGCCTTGGAGCCATTGATGACCTTGTCCATCAGCTTGATGATGAAGGCAGGCCAATTAATTTGCCTTCCACTTTCCTGTCACTCCATAAGAACTAGGTCCATATAATTTGCAATATGCTTTCTCTCCTGTCTGGTAATAGGCACTTGTTGGCAAATTCAAACAAGACCTTGTGTTGTGGCCTCATTTCACTCTTCTGAACAACCCTAGCCTCATTCACATCTTCATCATCACAGAACATCCTGGTAATATCAAGGGCAGTAGGAAGGGAGTCCAGACAAGACCACCTTTGCCTTGTATAGTCATCAAACCCTTCAGAGGGTATATCAAGGATCTCTCCCAGTTTTTTTGCATCAAAGGACACTTGAACTCCTTTCACCAGGCTGCTAACCTTGCCATCCTTAACCTCTGCGTTTGCCATGAACTCAATGATCTCATTCCTGGCTATTCTTCCATCCATCTTAAGAACCATGTCCTTCCACCCCTAAACAGCTAAGACATCTACTAGTCTCATCATTCCTGGTTCCACCAGGTCTTTCAGCAATCTTCAAAATCTTTCTTTTGCCAAACATGGCAAGCTTGTCTTGTTCACCATCAGACTCATCTTCTTCTTCTTTTCCACTCCATTCCTCATCTTCTGAAATTCTTACTTGTTTACTTTTCACTGCAGACCTTGTCCTCTTGGCTAATGAAGGTTCAGCAGCCTCAGATACAGAGGAAGACTTCTTGGAAGAATTCTTGGGCTTTTTGGGCTTGGGGGTCTAAACCTCCACTGTTGAAACTTCCTCCCAATGAACCTGTTCCATCTCCTCAACTTCTATAGACTCTGAGGACTCTGCATCCTTCCCTTTTCCTTTAGCCATCTTTTTCTTCTTACTCTCAGCTAGAGCCTTTTGGAGATCACTCTACTATGTTTCACCCTGCTTCTTGTAGCTCTTCCCTTTGGCAATGAAATTTCAGTAATTGTTGGGGATAAAGACTTTCTTTTCTTGGAGTGTTTAGGAGCACTGGGGGCTTTTGGTATGGGAGTTCTTCATTTCTTTGGATAATAACTTGCCCCTACCTTTTTCAACAGGTCTGCTAGGGTCTCTTAAGTAGATGAACCAGGTTCATCACCTTGTGTGCTTAGATTAACTAACCTTTCAGCAGCTTCACCAGAACAACTTCCTAACTTCTTGCCACTCTCTTCTACATTTTCTTGTTCAACCCCACAGATAGCACGAATAGACAAATCAGCAGTAGGTGAATGATCAACCACTCTTTTCCCATTTCCTCTCTCTTCACCACATACACACACTCTCTCTTTTTCTTTTTCAAATTTCTTTTTACCTCCACTCCTTCGTAACTCAGGTAATTCTACTTCCCTGATAGGCCCAACTAGAACAAACCTAGTTTCTACATTTTCAGTCAAAGAAGAACTTACCTTAGAAGGGGATTCTTGAGTCTTCTCAGAGTCAGAACACCCAGGTCCTTCCCCTTCACTAGCTGATTTATATGACTCAGAATTAGAGTTGGAGTCAGAGTCTTGGGCCTGGCTTGCCTTTAGTTTCTCATTTAATTTCTTTGAGAGATCCCTAGCCGCTACTCTTTTTCGAGCAAGCATTATCACCCTTCTCAACCTGGGTTTGGGAGATGTACTAGGTGGAGGAGGCGTAGATGAATTAGATGGAGTGGATGGTGGCGGAGTTCCAGGATTGTCTTGTGGGTTTTTCATGATCGCTGGTTTCTTGGGAGAATTGGTGAGTTAGAATTTTGGAGAAGAAAGCAAGTGGAAGTGAAGAGGGATTTTTGACGGTTAGAAATATGGAGATGGCATGAGGTAATGATATGTATTTAAAAAGAAATACATATTTAATGTATAACGGAAGCCTTAGCAGTGGTCAATTAGAGGTCTAATCAACCTGAAATTTTAGGTTTGAATGAACGGATAGGTTTCCCTAGATTTTAAGCAATTTTTGTGGTTAGAGTTCTAAGGCTGACGGAACTGGTTCAAAACTAACGGATAGAATTTTCCAAGGAAATGAACAATTGTATGACTTCTGCTCATGATTTAGATCCTTATATTTCTAATTGTGCAGAGTATAGAAAACATAACTTAGCTTTAAGATGAACCCATACTGATGAACCAGGTTCTTCATTTAGAATTCTCTTAATCATGCCTCAATTTACCATAATAGTAAAAATTATATAAGAGATTAGTGAGTCATATTAACACCTGTCACAGGAGTATACTAATTATAATATGAAGTTGAGTAAAGATTAATCTAGATATTTACACAAGTTCAAATAAAAAACCTTTTTTCATTCTTTTTTTTCAGTTTTTTTCTTCAGTTTTTTCATTGTGCATTCTGAGCTGGTCCTATTAGGTGATCTTAATCATCCCTAATTCCAACCTGTTCCTCTCAAAGTTTTCTCTACTTAGTGCTTTAGTGAATATGTCAACAATTTGTTTATCAGTAGCATAGAATTCTATGGAGATCAATCGTTTCTCATAGTTATCTCTTAAGAAGTGGTGTCTAACATCTATGTGCTTAGTCCTCTTATGATGAACAGGGTTCTTTGTCATGCCTATAGCACTAGTGTTATCACAGAATATAGGAATGAAACCAACTTCAATGCCAAAATCTATCAATTGTTGTTTGATCCATAGCAATTGAGCACAACAAGAGGCAGCAACAACATATTCAGCCTCAACAGTGGATAAGACTACTGAATTCTGCTTTTTAATGGCCCATGATACAAGACATGAACCAAGAAAATGAGCCATACCTAAGGTGCTCTTTCTATCCATAAGGAAACCTACATAGTCAGCATCAGCATACCCTGCTAGATTGAAATTACAACCTGTGGCGTACCAAAGACACAGGTCAGTAGTTCCTTTCAAATATCTCAGTATTCTCTTGACAGGAGTCAAGTGAGATTCCTTTGGATTAGCCTAAAAACGAGCACAAAGACCTACACTAAAAAGTATATCAAGTCTGCTGGCAGTAAGATACAAAAGTGAACTAATCATACCCCTATACAACTTCTGATCAATAGATGAACCAGGTTCATAAATGTCTAATTTAGTGGAAGTTGCAATGAGGGTGTCTATTTCCTTTGATTCATCCATTTTAAAATTTTTGATCAACTCTTTTGCATATTTCTGCTGATGGATCGTGGTTCCATTTGGGTTTTGTTTAATCTGGAAGCCTAAGAAATAGTTAAGCTCACCCATCATACTCATTTCAAACTCACTCCCCATTAACTTGACAAAATCCTTACTTAGTTTGTTAGTAGTTGCCCCAAAAATTATGCCATCAACATATATTTGTACCACAAGAAGATCCTTACCTATTTCCCTTAAGAATAGAGTACTGCCAATTTTACCTCTTTTGTAGCCATGTTCAAGCAAGAATTTGGACAATCGTTCATACCATGCTCTAGGAGCCTGCTTGAATCCATAAGGAGCCTTGTCTAATTTGTACACATGTTCAGGACATTTCGTGCTCTCAAACCCTGTAGGTTGTTTAACAAACACTTCTTCTTTTAGGTAGCCATTCAGGAAGGCACTTTGGACATCCATATGATGAAGAGTGAATTCCATGTGTGCTGCAAAGGCTATGAGGATTCTTATTGCTTCCATTCTTGCAACTGGAGCAAAGGTCTCATCATAATCTATACCCTTCTCTTGCCTATAACCTTATACCACCAGTGTTGCCTTATTTCTTGTAACTGTTCCATCTTCATCAAGCTTGTCTCTGAAGACCCATTTTGTGCCAATTACAGATCTATCCCTAGGTCTTGGAACTTGATGCCAAACTTGACTTTTCTCGAACTGATTGAGTTCATCTTGCATTGCATTTATCCAATATGCATCCTGCAAAGATTCAACAACAGTTTTAGGTTCAATAAGAGATATGAAAGCATCAAAAGCACACAGATTCTTTAATTGTAATCTAGTTTTAACTCCAGAGGTTGGATCAATAATTATGTTCTCAATGGGATGAACTTTGATACTTGTGAGGTTTTGCAACCAACCGATTATTGCTTTATGTTTCTCATATGTTCTGTTGCTAAGGAACACGGTCATGAACAAGTTCCTTTAAAGGATTGGTTTTTGTTCCTCTTTTACCAGTTCTCCCTATCAGATTGCCCTGAATGAAAGAACCTGTTCCATCACATGTTCCTTCTTTTGGTGCCACTTTAGCTTGAGCTGAGACTTCACTCAAATCTTTTACCAGCCCAATAGCTTCATCTTCATATTCCTGTCTCTCAGAAAGAATGTTAGTTTCATCAAACACTACATGTACACTTTATTCTACATACAAAGTTCTTTTATTGAATACTTTATATGCTTTACTATGTGAAGAATATACCAAGAATACTCCCTCGTCACTTCTGGGATCAAACTTACCTAGGGAGTCATTTCCATTATTGTGCACAAAGCACTTACATCCAAATGCCCTAAGATGGGATATATTTGGTTTTCTCCCTTTAAGTAACTCATAGGGAGTCTTCTCTACAAGAGGTCTAGTCATACATCTATTTATGATATAACATGCAGTGTTTGCAGCCTCTGCCCAGAAGCTGTGGGGCAGTTTACTAGAAAGAAGCATAGTCCTAGCCATATCTTCAAGAGTCCTGTTCTTTCTTTCAACTACTCCATTTTGTTGAAGAGTCCTAGTGGCAGAGAAGTTATGATGTATACCATGCTCATCACAAAATTCAGCAAACTTAACATTTTCAAATTCAGTTCCATGATCAGACATGATTGATACAAGTTGTTTCTGAGTTTTTCTAACAAAGGAAATAGACATGTCAAATGCTTCATCCTTAGATGTTAAGAATAGTACCCAGGTAAACCTAGAATAATTATCAATAAGTACCATCATATATTTCTTACCACCTCTGCTCAATGTTCCCATTGGACTATAGAGATCCATATAAACCAGTTTCAACGTCCTGGTTATGCTTACCATTTTCTTACCTTTAAAGGATGATCTTACCTGCTTTCCCATTGCACAGTCCTCACAAACTTTGTCTTCCTTGAACTTGATTTTACGTAACCCTATCACCAAGTCCTTGGAAACCAATTTGTTGAGTTGATTCATACTTGCATAACCAAGTCTTTTGTGCCACAGGAGGGGATCATTGTCCAACACACTCAAATTAGTGAGTTCATTTACTGAGATAGTGGACAAATCTACAATGTAAATATCGTTAACTCTTTTTCCCTGCAAAACAATCTTGTCAGTGGTAAGATTAATCACAAAGCATTTGGTAGAGGTAAATGCTACAAGGTTACCTCTGTCACACAGTTGTGATACACTGATTAGGCTATATTTCAAGCAATCTATCAAATAGACATTCTCAATGGAGTGTGAGTCTGTCTTACCTACCTTTACAACCCCAATAATCTCACCTTTCTTCCTATTTCCAAAGGAGACATTACCTCCTTTTAAGTCCTCAAGTGAAAGGAACTGGTTCGTGCTTCTAGTCATATGTTTTGAGCAGCCACTATCCATGTATCATATTTGGATACTTCCCTTCACTTGGACCTGCAAATAGAAATCAGGGTTTAGTCTTAGGAACCCAAAATAGTTTGGGTCACTTTCTATAGGCAAAGGGGTGAATTAAATTTCTTTTGGCCCACCTAGGTAGCCTATTTTTCTCTTGAAGAGAGATTTTGTTCTTTTGACTAGCCTTTTCTTTTGCATTACATTCATTTTTGTAATGACCAGTCTTGCCACAATGTGTGCAGATTTTGTTTTTAGAAAGAGTGAGGTAATTTCTTTTGGGGTCCCACTTTGGTGCTTGTGCTCCATAGTCAAGTCATGTCTTGTTGCTATTGTGATGTTCTTGTAGCCAGTATAGTGCATCATAAGCCTTATTCCATTTGCATGTTTTGTCTAGTTCATGCTTTACATTCCCTAGGTCTTCTTTTAAGACTGGTATCTGCTCATCTTTCATGTACAACCCATCCTTCATTTTTCCTAGGTTTTCTTCTAAGGTGAGATGTGTGTGATCAACTTTCTTCTTACCTGTTACAAATTTCAGTTTTAAATTTTCAGACCTAAGTTCAAGGACACTAGTGTCAAGTTCAATAACCTGGTTCTTCAACTCAGCATTTTTACTGTCACTCTCATTAGCTCTAGAGTTTAGATTTTTGCACTTGGATTTTAAGATCACACACTCCCTTGACAGCTCTTCCTTCTCGTTGTTAATTATCTCAGACTTATCGATGAAGTCAAGCAATAGTTCAGATAACCTTTCTTTAGACAGAAATGTAATCTTGTCTTTGAGATGAAGCACACTTACCTCTTGTTCATCATCTGATTCTCTGATTGCCATAAGTACTTGTTCATCTCCAGTTTCATCTTCTGAATCCTCATCTAATGTTTCTCCCCTAGCAGCAACCATAGCCTTTGTTGATCCTTTGTTCATTTTAGGTTGAACCTGTTCCTTGTTCATGTTCTTTCGTTCAGCACTTTCCTTCTTCCATTCAATTTCCCATTGAGGATAGTTCTTGATCATATGATCAGTCTTGCCACATTTGTAGCAACCCTCGTTGTTCTATTTCTTAAGAGCCCTTGGTTTGTTGAAGGTTGTACCTCTTGAAGAACCCTTTCCTCTCAATAGGTACTTTTTGAAATCCCTTGTGATCATAACATTTCATCATCCTCCAGATCTACACCTTCAGCTATTCTGAGAGCCAGACTCCTTTCCTTTTTGGGTGCATCCATTTTCATGGTTTACCTTCTCAGTTCATAGTCAGTGAGGTTTCCAATCAGTTCATCCAACTTGAGAGTAGCAATGTTCTTTGATTCCTGAATAGCAGTGATTTTGCTTTCCCCAGTCACTGGTAAAACCTTTTGTCAAGATTTTCTCAACCGTGTCTTCTTCAAGGATAATTCTCCCAAGAGATTTAAGTTCATTTGTTAGTGTTGTGAACCTTGTGTACATCTCCTGGATAGTTTCTCCTTCCTTCATAGTGAAATTCTCATATTGAGAATATAGCAGTGTTCCTCTTGATCTCTTTACTTGAGGAGTTCCTTCACGAGCCACTTGTAAAGTGTCCTATATCTCCTTAGCAGTGGTACAACTTTGAATCCTGCTATACTCGTCTGGACCCAGTCGACACACAAGCCATTTCTAGGCCTTGACATTCTTTTCTCATTTCTTCAAGTCTTTAGCAGTACAGTCAGCTCTTGTCTTTGGCACATCTACTCCTTCAGTGTTCTTCTTTACAGTCGCCAGGGGACTATCAATGACTATGTCCCAGAGTTCATAGTCTTATCCTATGATGTGATCTCTCATCCTGTTCTTCCACCAAGAATACCATTCCCAGTTTCCAGGTGGTGCACTTATCTTGATCTTTTCCTAAGGTGTTGACCTCTTCAAGGATAACCCGCTCTGATACCAATTGATGCTTTAAACATCAATACCCCCCGGGGGGGGGGGGCGATTTGTGTGGTACCCAATTTTCGCTTAACTAAACTATAGAAGGACCTAGTTCTTCTACGTGTTCCAACTACTACTATTTAGGGAATAATAAATAAAGAAAATAAAGAACACAGAGATTTTTACTGGAAAACACCTGGCTTAAAATGTGAAAAAACCACGACCTACTACTCAGTAAGGTTTTCCCAAACATCCACTAAAATCACTAAGCCAAAGTAGCATTTACAAAACTCTTTGTAAACCTTAGGATTAACTCTAATCCCGTTGTGGCACACAACCTCAACTACTGCGACAACTTCAAGTTAACTCTAACTTGAATACTCTAGGTACCTAATACAATTGCTTCTATGAAAGCCGAAAGGTACAATGTAAAATCACATACTACAATTGAACTAGAATAAAAGATAGACACATGAAACTGGTTCTTCTTTCTCATTCAAGTAGATTCAGGATTGCACACTAAAATCATACATAAATTGCTTGCAAAATCGCCTTGCTCTTTTGCTCTCAATTTAAGTTTAACTTCTGCTTATGTATATTACTTGTAAAGGATAACAACACTGACATTTAATAGGTTAGTAATCAGAGATTGACTAGGATTCAAATGCTACTATTCTATCGTAGAAGAGTTCATGGTGATCTCAAACGCTAACACTATCTTCTTCCTAAACTGTGTTCTCTTCATATAAGGAGTCTTTCTCTCCTTATCCAATATACAACCTTTTCGATCAGATCAAGAGATATTGCTTCTTGATCAGTTAGATTTATCTCCTTCATGTGCATCTCACATGTACAGGTTGATCATGACTGTGCTTCACAAGATGGACCTGGTCCATGTCTGAGTTCTTTTGTCAATCTTCAAAATTTCACCTATTCTTGGGCCAACAGAGATTCAGATGATACTCGCAGTAGGTGACTTGACTCAGCTGAAGGTTTTTAGGGTCCCTTTTTTCCGGAGCTACTTGGTGAGCTGATAGGTATTATGGTTGTATTGATATACGTAGTTGGGTATGTCGGGTCCTATCCCAACCTTATTTTGATTATGTTCTCTCTAGAGGCTTGTAGACAGATGTTATGTATGTTGATGGTCATGGTTGCCTTGTAGGCCCATATGTCTCATGTTTTAATCACATTATCTCATGGCAGCTTTTCAACCATTTATGCATGATTGCATTGTTATGGATGCACGTTATGTTGGTGCTCAGTGAGGTAGTCCTGAGTGCCCATCGTGCCCCTCCAGTTTGGGGCATGACAAACTTGGTATCAGAGCAGGTCGGTCCTTGGGAGTCTACGAGTCATGTCTATTAGATCCTCGCTTATAGATTTGTTGTGCACCACATTATATAAAATAAGCAATATGGTGTCGCGCCCCTTTTTCTTATGAAATCAGGTTTCGACACATGACAACTCTTTTAAGGAAGGTGTTAAAAGTGGGAGTTTCACCTAATGGGTTTCAAGTGCGTA
Organism: Nicotiana tabacum; assembly: GCF_000715075.1. NCBI lineage: Eukaryota > Viridiplantae > Streptophyta > Magnoliopsida > Solanales > Solanaceae > Nicotiana > Nicotiana tabacum. The sequence continues at coordinate 70,564,471 of NC_134085.1, forward strand.
GGGCACCTATTTGCAAATAACTCTAGGTTAACTAGTTTGCGTCACCGAAGATCGGGTAAGGACTCAAATTACTTCGAAGAGGAGGTGTTAGGCACTCTTTGAGTTCCACAACTGTGGATCCCGGCCGAACTCGAAATATATGAATTAGTCTATGTGATCATATAAACGAAGCAAGAGCATAAAATTTAAGAAGTTTATTATAAACAAATTCGAACAAAGGGTACAACTATTTTCAATTCTAGTAGGAAAAGAAAGAAGATGGGGGGGGGGGGGGGGGATCCTAAGTTTTTTAGCCTAAAGGATCACCCCGTACAACATAAATAATACTTCGTAACTCCCCCAGATGGGGTGTTACTTGTATTATTCAGCATGTGTTATGCCCCTTTTTCCTCGCGGAGTATGGGTTTCGACATTTATTGGGAACAACTCATTTCCTTTTGGGAATTGGATATTTGAATTTGAAGAGTCGCCACCTAACGGATTAAGGTGCGTTAGGGAACCTAAAGTAAGTAACTCATAAACCGGTTTGCATTACTAGAGATTGGGTAAGAGCTCGAAATAACCTTAGGGAAATGTGTTAGGCACCCCTCGCGGTCCAAATCGGTGGGTCCCGACCGAACTCAAATTAGGTTAATTAGTCGTATAAACAAATAAAGCAATTTAGACAAATTGGTATTACATTTAAAACAAAGGGGTAAAAGCGGTCTAGGTTTTTTAGCCTACAGGATCACATCTGTACAATACCCGGTAAACCTTCCTCAACTAGAGGGGCTGCACGTGGCATTAGTGCACAGGTCATCATAACTTTTTTACTACCCATTACCCTCCCCTTAGCGGTTATATAAGCGAGTTTAATTAACAAACTCTATGCATGCTTTAGCCGTCCCTTCCTTGTGGTCTCAGAGGTGTTTAGGACCTCCAATTTTAGGCAGTTCTAGACTCTCCTAAGGTGTTTAAAAGGGAAAATCTAAAGGACAACAAAGAACAAACAAGACTGTCAAGTAAGAAACAGTTTAGGGGGCTCATGTTTACCTCCACAAATACAGACAATTAGCACGTCTCAAACAGCAGATTTCAGATATTTCAGAAAGGTCCTAGAACAGGATATCTAGGTGAGCATGACAAGAAGAAATATGAAACATTGTGTTAAAGCAAAGCGATAGAAACCTAATCAGTTTGCCTACTGATTTTAGTAACATGTTGAATCTAGGCAGTCACAAATAAGCAAAGAATAGTTTCACAATTTTTATTAGACCTTGATTACCTATAGGCTTGCCTAAGCATAGATCTGTAATACCCTATAAATATGTTGTCTAAATGCCATCAGAATTCTAGGAATTATTTTAAATTAGCTTGAACTTATTAAGTCCTATAGGAATATTGGTCTAGGTGCTGAATATTACATTACAAACTGGTTTATACACACTTATCTTTATGATATCTAAATGTTGGGATTGTTTTTAAGCATTTTTTTTATAGAAAAGATAGTTATTCATTTATGCAATGTAGACATGATTTAAAAGTAAATACAGTCCTAAAATAGGATCTCTAATGCACAGAAAGAATGGAAGTTTTTAGTAGGCAGAATTATAGCAGTAACTTCATAACAGGATTTCTAGATGATCATGATTATGCAGAAACAGAATTTTGTAACAAATGATGTAGTGTGCCTATAACATGTTGTCTAGTATGCCAAGTGATCCTAAAAGCATAGTTTCTAATGAAGGTAAACATAGTATAAACCTAAAGCATGATTTCTAATGCAAGTAAATATAATATAGATCTAAAGGCATGATTTCTACCCGGTTCCCCACAAAAATCATATAAGAATCCCCCTTTTACTAATTTCCCCAATATCTATTTACAAATGTTATCATTACAGACTATAAGTGAATAAATTACATAATAAATATAATCTATGCTATAGGGAGCCTGAAATAGGCCTAAAAGGAACGTAGAAGTACCAGTCCTTCAAAACAGTCCAAGATGTCATAGTCCATAATATCCAATAAGGTATCCTGGTGCGTCAAAGTTCCCAAGGGCCTCAAGGACCCCGAGCAATGCTCACACCAAGATCCTTATAAATAGAGAAGTAGTTATGTGCGGTGTGGAAGGGCTAGCCCCAGTGTGCCAGAATTCGGAGGAATCTCATGGATTCCTAGGCAGTACACATACTGGAGGGGCAAAACTTAAATAATCTAAGAGTAGAAGTGAGAGTGCTTGACATAGTTGGAAGAACTTAGTAAAAAAAGTATAGAGGTAAAACTTTTAAGAGTGAAAAGATATTTCAGGAATGGAAACAGTTTTAAGAAAATGTTAAGAATGAAAATAGTTTTGGAAGCAATTCCGAGATTCAACAAACAACCACACAATCACAAAACTTAGAGTGCCCAGATTCCGAGCCATTTACTACTTGATTCAAAGTTAAGACAAACAAGTTTACAAATAGGGATTAGGGGGGTTGGGAACATATGGAGCTTAAATTAGAAACACATGAACATGGATAAGAGGGGAAGCATATTGATCAATAAGTACACAGAACAAGCATGGATTGATTGATAACCAGTGACCAAATTCGTAGCATTAGAATACAAACTATTGATTTAGAGTATTAACAAGGATATCATACTTAAAGCTAAAGTGATAATAGACATTAGAGCATAGAGACAGAATGCAGGAATATCCATATTTAGGACAAGGGTCTACCACACAGAATTAGTCATACCAATTGTGGTTAATCAAATAAATTTGGAGCCTGAACTACTTAAAATGAGCATGCTAGTTGAAGGAAACAAACAAGAGATCTAGTAAAAATGTTGGCTAAAATAGTAAACATGTTTGCTAAAATAGCAAACAAGAAGATTGAAACCTAGACATGCTGATTAAAACACTGAACAAGTGGGGGTAAAATTTAAGCATACTGATCAAAGAAGTAAACCGGAAGAACAACTAAGTACATAATCTGTTAAACTAGTACAGAAATAGGCATGGATTTAACAACTATGGAGCACATAGATTTGAATTTTAGAATGATATTGAAATAAGAACATACCAGTTAAGGAAGAAAAGTGTAGAAAGTAAAGCAGGTAAACTTCTACAGTCTAGCCTTTACTTTCAGCCGGCTAGACGAGCAATGGGCACAAGTAACAGAAAGAGAGATGAGAGAAAGTTTGAGTGTGTATGTGTGTGTGTATTTTTGAACTACTGTCCATATTCTTTAGAGGTAGAACAAGAGTGTATATATAGTACTTAGGGAATATAGAAAATAATGTAAATAGAATCAGAAGTCAGTCAATTAGGGGGCAATCAAATAATCACAAAATCAATTCATGTAAGGGAGTCCCGGATAAACCTCTTAATTAGGGGTAATCACTTAACGATCACAACAAAAAGGGGTTAATTAGGGTAAGAAATCCAAATTACACCAAATAGGGAATCAGTAAGAATCCCAAAACCATATGGATAACTTATTAAGGCAAGTGTGATCAATTAAACTCACAAACAAGGGAACAATTAAGATCTATGCACACAAATTTAAGCATGGCAAAATAATAGGAAATAATCAGTAAAACCTTCAAAAGAATACTGATTTTTGGGAAAGAATTACTCAGATTCCATAAATAGAAATTAAATAAGTAAAGCTTCAAAAAAATACAGAATTCAACAAGAAAAATAGGTTCGAAACATAAATAGAGATTAATTAGGGCAAAATCCCAAAGAAATACTGGATTTTAACAAGAAAAAATATTTGAGCCCAAAAACGTAGTAAATTAATATGACTGGTATCACAGAAATAACAACGTATCGAATCAAAATCGAAGAAACTAGTATATCACACAGAATCAACTAGGGTTTTAACATTCATGCGAAAATCAGTTAAGATGATGAAGAAACAATTAACTAAATACTGAGAACTTAGAAAAATCGTTGAAGAGAAGTTTGAGATGAACCCTAGTTTTGAAAGAGTGATTTAAAATCGAAATAATCAATTAAAATAAGAGACTTTTTTGATGGAAGACAATTAATAACATTCGAATTACCTCAGATCTATAAAGATCTGAGAAGAACCGATAGTATCAAACTAGGGTTTTCAGAAAAATAGCAGAGGTGAAGAGAATAGGTCAAGAACCCATAGATTCGTAATAAAACAAGGAGAGATCCTTACTTACGAACGAAAAATGGCCTGAGACAGGACGGTAAACAAAGTTTCAAACCAGAACCAGTTGGAGTTCCTTGAGATCTTCTCAAGGACTCATGATGTCGAAGAGCCATGGAGCGTAGGAGGCTAGGGGTGGTCGGAGAAGACATAGAAGCACCATCGAAGGGATGTTTATGCCGGTGACGGCGTCCAGGGTTAGGGTTAGGTTGAGAGAGATTTGGGAGATGAGAGGAGACGATGACGACGGCTTTTGAGAGAATGAAAGGGATTAGGGGGGTCGTTTGGGATTCATATAGTAAGAAAGAATAAGGGTCATTGATCTCAGAGATCAACGGCCAGGATTAGAAGGGAGTCTAGGTCAGGTTAGGTTTAATTTGGTTGGGTCTAATTTGAATTGGGCTTGGGTTAAATAAATTGGATTGGGGGAGGGGGTCCGATTTTGGGTGTGAATTAGGGGCTATTATTTAAATACCCATTTTACTAAATAAAATAATTTTTAAAATAGCTAATTAAATGATAAATAATGATTTTTAAGCATGAAGGTGATCTAAAATAATTATTCAATATTATAAGAATATGAAAAGTCATTTTCTGTACAGATAATGTAGTTATGCATATGTAGGGGCTATTTATGCAAAATATGCAATTACAGTCTTAAACAAGCAAATATATTGATAAAAATGCAATTAAAATATTTGAATACTCATATGAACATAAATGATGAATTTAGATGATTAAATCATCATAAAATAATATGAGGGATAGTTTTGAACATTTATGTAATAAAAAATACATAAATAAATGGATTTAGGGCCTTTAAAATTGTAAAATACTTGTGCATATTTGTAAATACATGTATAATATTTTAAAAGTATTTATGCAAAAATTTAAAATATATGAGGGAAAATTTGGGTATCAATAGCTGCCCTCTTTACCCGAAAAGGATGAAAGTGTTTTCGGGTAAAGAAATAATGATCGATTTTGACCAAGTGGGTGCTTTGAAAAATATAGGTCGAAACCTGATCTTTGAGCAGCCTACATATCCATGCTTTTACAGGAATTAGGCCATGTGTAGTTATGGACCCACCAGTGAATGAAGCTGATGGAGTTGTTATAGGAATGGTAGCCAGTTTCAGCAAAGGTTCTTTTGTGAATGGTAATGTCGGATGAAGTTGTGGTTGTGAGTATGGAGTGTAACAGATGTATTATAGGGCAGATAATTGGATATCACAGAGTAAGGTGGGTAATTGATAGGAATCAGTTATAATGGCAAAGTGAAAATGTTATGAGTAGAAACCGTAGCGAAGGCTACTCCTGTTTGAAGAACGACTACCTCTTGGATTACCTACAAAACTTAAAACACAGTGCATGCGAGTATACAGATGATGCAAATTCCCTTTGGACCATGAAAGATTGTCTTTGGACAGTGCGGATGACGTCCTTAGACTATGATGTCATGGATTGCGAGAAAGGAGATTCGCAGTCCATGAAATGATGTTCTCGGGCCATGAGGATGGTGCCTCTGAACCATTATGCCTTTGAACAATGCTTTGCTAGTATTGAGAGATCCTCAGGCCATGACATGGTGTCTTCAGGCTATGAGGATGATGCATTCGGACTATGACGCCTTTGGACAGGTTGGCTATATGTCGGCCCATGAAGTGCAAAGATATGATAAAAAATAATAGAAAGACAACGCTTAGTCTCGTGTGGAGTTTGAGGCAAAGCTTATCCCTAGGGAAGAAGATAGTTACAAGAATAGAGCGACATTTATGCAGGGAGGGACAATGCTTAGTCCTAAGGAGAAGGCAATGCTTAGCCTTATGCAAATATGGAGACAAGGCTTAGCCTCATAAAAGATTTGAGACAGAGCTTAGTCCCATGCAAAGAGAAGGCAATGCTTAGCATTATGCAAATGTAGAGGCGGGGCTTAACCTTATGCACGATTGGAGACAGAGCTTAGTCTCATGCAAAGAGAAGGAAATGCTTAGCCTCATGCAAATGTGGAAGCATGGCTTAGCCTCATGTAAGATTTGAGAGAGGGCTTAGTCTCATGCAAAGAGAAGGGAATGCTTAGACTTATGCAAATGTGGAGGCAGGGCTTAGCCTCATACAAGATTTGAGACAGGGATTAGTCTCATGCAAAGAGAAGGAAATGCTTAGTCTTATGCAAATATGGAGGCAAGGCTTAGCCTCATGCAAGATTTGAGACAGAGCTTAGTCTCATACAAAGAGAAGGCAATGCATATTCTTATGTAGATGTGGAGGCAGGGCTTAGCCTCATGCAAGAATTGAGACAGGGCTTAGTCTCATGCAAATAGAAGGCAATGCTTAGCCTTATACAAATATGGAGGCAGGGCTTAGCCTCATGCAAAGATTTGAGACAGGGCTTAGTCTCATGCAAAGAGAAGGCATGCTTAGCCTTATGCAAATATGGAGGTAGGGCTCAGCCTCATGCAAGCTTTGAGATAGAGCTTAGTCTCATAGAAAGAGAAGGTAATGCTTAGCCTTATGCAAATGTGGAGGAAGGGCTTAGCCTCATACAAAATTTGAGACAGGGCTTAGTCTAATGCAAGGAGAAGGCAATGCATAGCCTTATGCAAATATGGAGACAGGGCTTAGCCTCATGCAGAGAACAAATAAGAATAGAATAGTTCTTAGCTGGAGATATATTTACGTCCGGTGGCTTGATCGTTAGGACTTTGGTATGTGTATTTTTGCGAATACTTCTGCTATGTTCACCATGCCTGCATCCAAAGAAAAATTGTAAGTTTTGTAAGGCGAGGTTGGCTCGTGCCTTTGTCTGCTGGCTTTGCTCTGCTATGTTTTGGAGGCCTTGTTTGAGTTGCCCTGGGTAACACCTGGCTGTCACGGAAATAGAGTTTTCAAAAATATGCATTTATTGATAAAACTGGAGTTATTTTTCAGAAAACATAGTGAAATATCAAGTAATTTTAGATGAAATAGTGACTGTAACACATTTTAGAGACATTGCAACTTTTCTTATTTTAGAATTTTGAGGGTCCTCCTCAAAATTCTGCCCTAGTTTGGTAAATGATCCTTCGGCCGTTTGCGAGTGATGAAACTTGCTGAAACTTCTCCAGAATTTTGAGAATGCCCCAATTTCTTAACCAATTTCTGACTGTCTGGCGTATGATGGCGTCGGCTGGACTTGCTCCGAAATTTTGAGGGTCCTTCTCAAAATTCTGCCCCATTTTCTAGTTCTAGGGGAAATGAAAAATTTATTAAGATATGACCGAACCCACAGAGCTACCTACATATCCCCTCTTAAACGGGAATCAGGTCAAGCGTAGTTCAATTACATTAATTGAAGAAATGTGAAATGTCTAAACATAGTATCTCTCGACTGCGTCTGAATTGAATGGTTTCGGCCAAACTTCTCCGTCCATTCCTGCAAGTATGAGTGCCCCTCCTGTTAGCACCCTGTGAACCATGTTGGGACCATGCCAGTTGGAAGAGAATTTCCCTTTGGCTTCATCTTGATGCGAGAAGATCTTCTTCAGCACCAGCTGTCCTGGTGTAAACTATCTTGGTTTGACCCTTTTGTTGAAAGCTCTGGACATTCTGTTATGATAAAGCTGACAACTGACCGTGACATACTGCGTTCATTCTTTTTCCGTCTATAAGGGCCAATTGCTCATAGCAGCTCCTTATCCATTCTGCATCGCTGAGTTCGGCTTCCTGTATGATTCTCAAAGAAGGAATCTCTACCTCGGCTGGGATGACAACTTCGGTACCATAAACCAGTAAATAAGGGGTTGCTCCAGTTGATGTGCGGGCTGTAGTGTGGTAGCCTAGTAGGGAAAAGGGTAACTTTTCGTGCCATTGTTTGTTGTTTTATACCATCTTCCTTAGTATCTTATTGATGTTCTTGTTGTCGGCTTCTACGACTCCATTCATATGAGGTTTGTATGCTGTAGAGTTTTTGTGCTTGATTTTGAAGGTTTCGCACATGGCTTTCATCAGGTCACTGTTGAGATTTGTGGCATTATAAGTGATAATGGACTCAGGAACTCCGAATAGGCAAATAATACGATCCTTGACAAAGTCGCGACAACTTTCTTGGTTACAGCTTTGCAAGATGCGACCTCTACCTATTTTATGAAATAGTCAATGGCTACTAAAATGAACATGTGCCCGTTTGAAGCAGTGAGATCGATCAGACCGATGACATCCATTCCCCAGGCAGCAAAAGGCCAAGGTGCACTTGTTGCATTGAGCTCATTGGGTGGTACCCTTATTACGTCTGCATGTACCTGACATTGGTGGCATTTCTGTACATATCGGTTGCAATCCGTCTCCACGGTCATCAGATCTGAGTATTTTCCTGGCTAGAACAAAACCATCCATATGTGGTCCACATGTTCCGACATGTATTTCTTCGAGTAGTCTTGAAGCCTACTTTGCATCAACACACCTTAACAACCCTAGATTAGGAGTTCTTCTATATAGGGTCCCTCCGATTTGGAAGAAGTTATTGGATAGCCTCTGCAGTGTGCGTTTCTAAGTGTGGTTTGCCTGCTCTGGATATTCGCCTTTTGTCTAATATTATTTGATGTCGTGGAACCAAGGTTTTCCATCTGTTTTCTCTTCTGCATGAGCACAGTAAGCCAGTTGATTATGGATCCTCACCGAGACAGGATCAATGAAATTCTTGTCTGGATGTTGTATCATTGATGACAAAGTGGCTAGTGCGTCTGCAAACTCATTTTGAATTCTGGGTACATGTTTAAATTCTACATTTGTGAATCTTTTCATCAATTCATGTACATGATGTAAGTATGGTAGTACTTTGGTCTTCTTTGTAGCCCATTCTCCTTGAGCCAGATGTACTAGAAGATCTGAATCTCCGATTACAAGCAGCTCTTGTACATTCATGTTGATGGCCAAATTGTTGGTGCATGAAAACCTAAGCTTCATAGATACATGGTAGTGTTGACCTGTTTCTGATACCAAAACTGCTCTAATACCCACTCCTTTGAAGTTTGTAGCTCCATCAAAGAACATTCTCCAACCTTCGTAAGCCTCAACAATGTACTCTCCTACGAATGATACTTTTTCATCAGGAAATACGTTTTCAAGGGTTCATATTCACCTCCCATAGGATTTTCAGCAAGATGGTCTGCCAATGCTTGTCCTTTGATCACCTTATGATTTACATAAACGATATCGAACTCACTTAACAGTATCTGGCACATGGCTAACTTTCTAATCGGCATGGGCTTCTGAAAGATGTACTTCAGAAGGTCCATCCTGGATATGAGGTATGTGGTATAGGCACAGAAGTAATGCTGCAACTTCTGAGCTGTCCAAGTCAAAGCACGACAAGTGCTCTCGAACAAGGAGTATCGTACTTCATATTGTGTGAACTTCTTACTCAAGTAGTATATGGCTTGCTCTTTTCTCCCTGTCTCGTCATGTTGTCCCAAAACACATCTGAAAGCTCCATCTAATACCGATAAATTGAGTAGTAAAGGTCTCCCAGGTTCTGGCGGGACTAGGACTGGTGGTGTGGACAGGTATTCTTTGATTTTGTCAAAAGCCTTCTGACAATCTTTGGTCCAACTCGTTTCGGCATCTTTCCTTAACATCTTGACAATGGGTTCACATATAACTGTGGAGTGTGCTTTGAAGCGTCTGATATAGTTGAGACGTCCTAGGAAGCTCATTATGTCCTTATTTCTCTTTGGTGGAGGTAGCTCTTCAATAGCCTTAACTTTGGACGGGTCTAACTCGATCTCTCTGTGGCTGACAATGAATCCCGACGGCTACCCTGCGAGAACCCCGACTGAACATTTTGCGGTGTTCAATTTTAAGTTGTAACTCCTTAACCTATTAAAGAACTTTCTCAAGTCTGATATGTGTTCTACGGCCCTCTTGGATTTGATGATGATGTCATCAACATACACCTCTATTTCCTCGCATATCATATCATGGAAGATAGTTTTCATGGCTCTCATGTAAGTAGCCCCAGCATTCTTTAGACCAAATGGCATCATCTTGTAGCATTACACTCCCTATGGTGTAATGAAAGCTATTTTCTTTGCATCTTCTCCATCCATCCAGATCTGGTGATAACCCACGAAGCAATCTACAGAGGATTGGAGTTAATGCTTAGCACAATTGTTGATCAGGATATGTATATTTGGTAGTGGAAAGTCGTCCTTGGGACTTGCTCTGTTTAAGTCTCGATAGTCAGCACATACTTTGACTTTCCCATCTTTCTTCGGAATTGGTACAATGTTGGCTAGCCACGTTGGGTACTCAACTACCCTGAGGACTTTGGCTTGGATCTGCTTAGTGATTTCTCCTTGATTTTTAGGCTCATGTCTGGTTTGAACTTTTTGAGTTTCTTTTGTCCTGGCAGAAACATGGGATTGGTGGGCAATTTATGAGCCACTATGGATGTACTCAGACCGGTCATGTCATCATATGACCATGCAAAGATATCCTCATATTCTTTCAAGAAACAAATGTACTCTTTCTTCTCTAATAGTGATAAGTGAATGCTTATGCGAGTTTTCTTGATGATCTCAGCGTCTCCCAAATTTACTACTTTGATTTCGTCCAGGTTGGACTTAGGCTTATTCTCAAATTTCTCGACCTCTCGGACAATTTCCTCAGGTATTTCATCTCCTTCTTCCGAGTCACTATCCTTTTGTTGTGTTGTCTTATTACATGTCACAGTCATCGGTTCATCAGAAAAAGTAATAATGATGCGATAGAAAGAAATGTGTGAAAGATAATAATGAATAATAATAGCCATGCATTGATAAAAAATTGAAAATATCCAAAACAAGTACGACTCAATGAATCCAGCAATTATTTTGAAACAAAGCGTGTCTTTAAAAACAAAATTACTAAAAACATCTGAAATGCCTAGCGTGGCTATAGAAATAAAATTATGCTAAATGCCAAGCTACCCAGGGACTCAGCGTGCCCGGGATGGTGTGGCTGTCCAATTCCTGAGAACAACTTCTTTCTCCACATTCTGAATGGTAAGGCCTTCTTACTCCTCCTCAATTATCGCACTGCAATCCACATCCTCATCCTCTAGGAACAAATTCCTCAGCCCAGCTAAAGCTTCTTCCTCTATAGTTCCCAATATTGTATCAGCCTAGTGAAAAGTCTGACCCAAATGTTGCACTGGTTGCTCGAGAGGGTAATAAGGACCACGCCATGGAGGTGACCAATCATCATACTCTTTCCATGTATACTGGTATCCAAGCCTGAAGGTTGTACCATGATGTTTCAGCTGTATTGGTTTAGTAAAGCCCTGGAGATTCTTCCCTAGTGTTCAAGTGTATAGATCCTTCCCGTTCTGGTCATTCCTTGTGCAGCATCAGATTCCTCTATCTTTGCTTTTCCTTTTCAGGTACCTTCGGCAACATAATCCCAAAGTATGGCTTTGGAATTGAAAGGAGGTGTAGTTGATACTATCACTATAAAAGGTATGGCCACTTCTACATCAAATGGAACAGGTGTGGATGTAGGCGGAGCTACCTCTACCTTAAATGGAACCGATGCGGTTACCTCAACCTCAACTAACGTCTATGTCTGCACCACAATAGGAGTGAGTGTGACTACAGGTTTAAAATCATTACCTTCCCGAATAAGCCCGATTGACGCCTCGGGATCATATTCTTCGTCCGTGTCTATCACATGTACCCCATCACCCCTATGATCTAGGAGAGAATTGTTACAGACGTTGGGTGTAGCTTTATTTGCCTGTATGATCTTGCTATCAACCAATGTTTGTATCATATATTTCAATGTGTGACACTCATCAATGGTGTGCCCTTTCATACAAGAATGATATGCACATGTTTTGTTTGAATTGACCCATTGAGATGAGTTCTCCATTACCACAACAGGAATAAGAGGGACATAACCAGCGGCCTTCAACCTTTCGTATAATTGGTCGATGGGTTCATCAATAGCGGTGTATTGTCTGGATGGTTTGTGATCAAAGTTAGGTTGGGGTTTCTGGTAATTTGGACGAGTTGAAGGTGAATTATAGTAGGCTGGCTGGGTGTTATAAGTAGGATAGGCAGTGGCAGGTTGAGAATATCTAGGAGATGAGGGTTGGTATGTGGGTGGAGGTGTTTGGTATGTGAGTGGAGATTTTGGGCCTTGAGCCACCATTACTGCCCCACTTCTCTTTTCTTTGATATGCCGCCTGATTTAAATGCTTTGTTCGTAGCTTGTAGCGCCTCAAAATTTGTCATCATCCCGCTTTTGATACCTTCTTGAATCCTTTCTCCGAGTTTGATGATATCAGATAATTTGTGATTCTCAATGACCATTAGCCTTTCATAATATTGTGGGTCCTGTGCCCTAACATAGAACTTGTTCATTTGTTCTTCTTCTAGTGCTGGTCTGACCTTGGTTGCTTCTGACCTCCACCGAGCAGCATACTCACGGAAGGTGTCAGTTGGCTTCTTCCTTAAATTTTGGATGTAGAAGACACCCGGTGCATTCTCCATGTTGAACTGAGCTGATCCATAAATTCTGATGCCATGCTCACCCAGTTGGCCCACTTTTTAGGGTTCTGGCTTATGTACCAGGACAGGGCATCTCCGGTAAGACTTCTCATGAAGATATTCATTCCGATCCTTTCATCTTTTCAACCCCCATGAGCCTGTCCTAGTAAGTTCTCAAATGAACATTGGGATTACCTATTTCGTCAAACATTTCGAACTTGGGAGGTTTATAACCCTCTGGCAGTTCCACGTCTGGTTGTATGCACAAATCCTTCTAATTCAGACCTCCTGCCCCTTTACCTCCTTCGATACCCTGAACTCAAGTTGTCAATTTTTTAAGTTCTTTGGCCATGTTCTTGATGAGTTATTCCTTCTCAGTGGATTCTAGTGTATAGGATATTGGTTGAGTAGAGTGAGGTACAATTTCTACATATATAGGGTTGTTTTGGTGAGTGCGAGGGACTTGGGTGTAGTGGTGGTCGTTGGTTGAGTTTTGAGGATCGACAATGGGTTGCGGTGTGTTCTGAAGAGTGTGATAGGTAGTGGCTTGTGGGTACTGGATTGGTTGATGATGATGTTGTGGTGGGGTTGGTATTGGTAAGGGGTTGGGATCTTGAGGCAGAGTTGCATATTGATGCGGTGCGGGATGATTTTGTGGATGCTGATTTGATGCATTTTGGGGAGGTGCTGGGTATTTGGTGTTTTGTTGGTTGATATCGGGGACGTTCAGGGTGATGGATAGGTTTGCTAAGTTGCGGACCTGCTCAAGTTCTCCTTGAATCTCCAGTATCTTTTGTTCTAGCCGTAAAACCAAGTCATTAGGTGCCGGAGTACTCCGACCGTCCAAAGTTTCCGCATTCTCCGCATTTTACTTCCGAATACCACTTAAGTCATCCATCTTAGATTTTCCCCTAATCTTTGTATTACTTTGAGGAGGAGGAGGTGGAGGGCCTCTAGATCTGGTGTGATATGCTGATGATGCCAGTATGTGCGAACCAACCTTAGGGGATGGGAATAATAAAGAATAAAGAAAAATGAAAGGTAAACAAGTCAGCAATGGTTCTGAAAAGTTTGCAGTATTTAAACATATATTGCTGGAATATAAATTCACGTCCTAATTTGGGAGTCTCGTTGAGCCCGAGGTAGGCCTAGCAACAAATAGATTTGGAGAAATTTAGTGCCAATAATTGCCTCATTTCATTAATGTAAAAATAGACGACCCAAAAATGATACTAAATAAGATAATGTCACTAATTGCACTTGGCCTTATTACATTTTTAAAAAGCAAGTAAACCTAATCTATTTGGTCCCAGAAGGACCCTCTCCATACTGGATGCTTTTGTCGATCAATTCCCCTAGTTCGCGTAGGTTCGGCAGGAAGAATGCCCTTACCAAATGTCCTCCTTCATTTCCCTCAGCGTTCTGGCAATCGGTGACTCTCTTTCGCATTTTCCCTTCTAATTCCATCAGACTGTACTCCAGATATTCCAGCCTTTCACTGGATTTAACAGCCCTCTCTTTCCACCCATTGATTATTTCCACGTCGGCCTTATGTTGCTCCATATGCTCAGCTTCAGACTCGCGAATTATTTTTCGTAATTTGTTGTACTTCACCTATGCTTCAGCAACTTCGTCTATGACCCTGTTTCTTGGACCAACCCTGGGCTCGAAGATCCCTGCTATGTTATTATCCAACCATGGGGGGTAAAAGTATGTATGACCTGCATGATATCGATCCGGCTTGATGGTATCCTTTTCCACGATAATCTTCAAGTGCCACATGTGTTATGGTTCATTTTTATATGGGATGGCATCACCCTGAAAATTGACTATGAAGTGACTCATTTTAGCGACTCGCGGTATAACCTGTCTCCTGCCTGCTTGTCTCATAACCCTAAAGAGAGCGTAAGGGTATATTCCCCTTAACCCAATACACACCAAGTGTGGAACATCCTTGGATCTGATGATGAACTCATCGGTGGAGAACCACTCGAACATCCATTGAACCTTGTCCTCTGTTAACTTGTTGAAAAAATGCACCCATCCTACAACATCTTTAGGTTGAGAAAACATGTCTTATTTATACATCATTCTCTTGGGATGATGAAATGTTATGTGATCATTCCACGACCTTCGCAAAAATTCATGACGGTATTGACCCTTTTGGAGATGTTCTACCAGCCAAACTTGCAGCAGCAAATTGCAACCCTCGAAGAATCTGAACCCTTTATGACAGCGTTCCAAGGCCTGGTACATATCTGCAATGATCATAGGGACAATGGTATATGTCTACCTCTCGATCCCGTCCATCAAAGTTTTGGCCACCATGGCCAGCCTGGTGTGGATTTTGTCCCCTTGGATTGGGAACACTAGCATGCCCAAGAAACACACGATGAACACAAAGACCTACGGTGAATCCAACCCAAGGAGGTGATGGAGAATTCATCATCGAAAATACGGCAAGACCTGATGTAACCATATAGTTCATAGAGGAAGTCAAAAGGTATAAGTTTTTAGGCACTCTAAGTCATCATTCTTATTTAATCCCATCATCTTATTAAATCCCTTAGTGGTGCAATTTTTTGGTGCCAATAAACCAGGGATATCCCAAGGTATCCAAGCAAATCTCCCTATTTCTTCCAATAGGGGTGTCATTTTTATGTCTCCAAGGTGGAACACAACCCTTTCTTTGTCCCAGAACATGGTGGCAGCTTCGATCAACATTTTGTTTGGCTGAAGTTCCAGCAAAAAAGGCAAATTTCCTAAGACCCTTTTCACATGAGTTTTGTCACTCGAAGGAAGATCTCTCCACCAATCTAGCAAAAGTGAAGGTATGCTACCGACTATGCCGAACCTGGGGACTTCGTGCCTCACTTTTTCTGCAAAACAGAAAAACATTAGGCCCTTCCCCCTCCAAGTTCGTCTATTTATACAACAATGATTAGCATATTAACACTTACTTCTCCAAAAGTAATGCACACAATCGTGGTTGCGTCCGTTCAGATAATGGAAAACCCCATGGATTTTTGGGTGAGGCTTGTCTTAAAGGGTTATTATGTGAACACCCTATTAACCCGGCTAGGATTGACCATGATGCATGTAAAAATAATTAGAGTAAGGTTTCTATAAAGGTCTAGACTGGGACCCTCAAGCGGACAACTAGAGAGCGAAAGGCATTGAACTGTCGAATGCATCGTTGATCGACTAGTTTTACCGCAAATACGCCGTTCCGAATTTAAAAGGGTGATATATAGGAAGAGCGCAAACACTCATCAAGCGTTGCTATAGGATTGATTACGCACGAGTGGAATATGATGTTGAGCAGGATTTATGTAACAATAATAGCATGTTGTCAAGTATTTCCTCGTTTAAAAAAATGATAAATGCGGTATTTAAATAATTGAAAGACAGTTACAAAAAAAAAAGAACACAAAGAGACAAGTCATTTTCGAGAAATAAAGGAAATCGTAAATGCTTGAGAAATAAGTAATTAAATCCAAATAAAGGGGAAAGGGAAAGGGTGCACATGTGTTAACAGAAATAAGCATGCTTAAGACTAATTCACAAAAACAAGTTCGTTATGGTAAGAGCCTAAAAATATCCCCAGCAGAATCCCATGCTATCGCGCCCCCTTATTCCTCGCAGAGTTCGGGTTTCGACATTCATTGGGAACAACTCATTTCTTTTCGAAAATTGGATATTTGAATTTGAAGAGTCACCACCTAACGGATTAAGGTGCGTTAGGGAACATAAAACAAGTAACTCATAAATTGGTTTGCATTACCAGAGATTGGATAAGGGATCAAAATAACCTTGAGGGAAAGGTGTTAGGCACCCCTCGCGGTCCATAATGGTGGGTCCTGGCCGAACTCAAATTATGTGAATTATTCTTATAGACAGATAAAGTAATTTAGACAAATTGGTATTACATTTAAAACAAAGGGGTAAAAAGGTCCTAGGTTTTTTAGCCTACAGGATCACATCAGTACAACACCCGATAAATCTTGCTCAACTAGAGGGGTTACACGTGGCATTAGCTCAAAGGTTATCATACCCCTTTACTACCCAATTACCCTCCCCTTAGCGGTTATATAAGCGATATTAATTAGGAGAACTTTATGCATGCATTACCCGTCCCTTCCTTGTTGGCTTGTAGGTGTTTAGGACCTCTAATTTTAGGCAGTTGTAGACTCACCTAAGGTGTTTAAAAGTGAAAACAAAGAACAAACAGGACTGTCAAGTAAGAAACAATTAAGGGGGCTCATGTTTACCTCCACAAATAAACAGACAATTAGCACATCTCAAATAACAAATTTCAGATATTTCAGAAAAGTCCTAGAACAGGATATCTAGGTGAGTATGACAAACACAAAATATGCAACATTGTGTTAAGGCGAAGCGATAGAGACCTAATCAGTTTGCCTACTGATTTTAGAACCTGTTGAATTTGGGCAGACACAAATAAGCAAAGCATATTTTCACAGTTTTTATTAGACCTTGATTACCTATAGGCTTGCCTAGGCGTGGATATGTAATACCCTATAAATATGTTGTCTATATGAAATCAGAATTCTGGGAATCAGTTTAAAACAACTCGAACTAATTAAGTCCTATAGGCATGCTGGTCTAGCTGCTGAATATTACATTACAGAACTGGTTTATACACACTTATCTCTATGACATATAAGTGTTAGGATTGTTTTTAAGATTTTTTTTAAAGACAAGATAGTTATTGATTTTGGCGATGTAGACATGGTTTAAAAGCAAATACAGTCCTAATGAAGGATCTCTAATGCCCAGAAAGAATGGATGTTTTTATTAGGCAAAATTATAGCAGTAACATAAAAACATGGTTTCTAATGCACATATCCTAAAAGGATGGTTTCTAATGCAGGTAAACATAGTATAAACCTAAAACATGATTTGTAATGCAAGTAAATATAATACAGACCTAAAGGCATGATTTCTACCGGGTTCCCAACAAAAATCATATATGAATCCCCCTTTTACTAATTTCCCCAATATCTATTTACAAAGATTATCATTATAGACAATAAGTGAATAAATTACATAATAAATATAAGCTATGCTATAGGGAGCCTGAAATAGGCCCAAAGGGAACCTGGAAGTACCAGGCCTTCAAAACAGTCCAAGATGTCATAGTCCATAGTATCCAATGAGGTATCCTGGTGCGTCAAAATTCTCAAGGGCCTCAAGCACCCCGGGCAATTCTTACACCAAGAACCTTATAAATAGAGAAGTAGTTATGTGTGGTGTGGAAGGGCCAGCCCCAGTGTACCAGAGTTCAGAGGAATCTCATGGATTCCTAGGTAGTACACACATGGGAGGGGCAGAACTTAAATAATCTAAGAGTAGAAGTGAGAGTGCTTGAAATAGTTGGAATAACATAGTAAAAACAAAATAGAGGTAAAAAATTTAGGAGTGAAGATATTTCAAGAATGGAAACAGTTTTAAGAAAATGTTAAGAGTGAAAGCAGTTTTGGAAGCAATTCTGAGATTCAACAAACAACCAGACAATCACAAAACTTAGAGTGCCCAGATTCCAAGCCATTTATTACTTGATTCTAAGTGAAGACAAACAAGTTTACAAATAAGGATCAGGGGGGTTAGGAACATAGGGAGCTTAAATCAGAAACACATGAACATGGATAAGAGCGGAAGCATATTGATCAACAATGTATACGGTAAACTCGAAGGGTCCAATTTTTGGTCATTACGACACTTCGTATGCACGTTTCCAAAGGTTCGAGGCTATGGTTGAGATTCACACCCAAAGGGTTATTGAAGTCCGACCTCGGGGCAATTCAGATCGATGGTTATGGTGAAAAAGTGGAAAAGTTCTCAAGGCGCGCAGCTAGAGCTGACAAAGTCTAGTAGGCTAGTTCAGACCCGAATCATGACATTAAATGGTTGTACCAGCCCCATATCTTGAGAATAAATGCAATTGTACTATGTTAGGATTCCCCCTCATATATAAAAGGGGATCCTTGTCATTTTGTAAGCACATCTTATACACAATATTGAATATACAAGAACATTTTCTCTGCTCTCTAACATATTCTCTTAATCTTATTACTTACATTTAATGCTCATATCCATTGTGTTCTATTTATTGTTCTTTATTTATTGCTCATTATTGGTCATAAAAGGCTTCCATCAAAGCTATCATAACTGTTACTCTTCTATCGGCCACCCTCGGCAAGGCATCTGACTCGACCTCGAGGCCCCGAATATGCAAGCTCGAGGCCCCGATTATTAGCCATTCGGTTTGATTATAATATTGTTTTCAAGCTATTATATTGTTTCTAAGTCTTGTACTTATCATCCATTGCCTAACAACGAGCATATAAATAGATCACGTATTTTTAGAACAACAAAATCAAATATTGTTGTAATTACCCTTTTCAAGGTAAATAGTTTGGCACCCACCGAGAGGCTAAAAATAATAGTGATTATTTTTTTGTTGGTTTACTACATAACACAAATTACCTTTCACACTTTTTCTTGTCCAAGATCTTTGATTTCAGGTCAAAATGTCTAACTCGGTAAACGCACGTGAAAACAACAATCTTGAAGACCATGGAGAAAATTGTGTGGATGTTCTAGGTTTTGGTGTACCACCAAGAAACCTTGAGAATGCACCAGAACCAATTCATGCGGAAGTGGTCTCGCGCAATGCCTATCACGTCGAAATAAGCTCACACACCAACAGGAGCATATACCATGAAGATCAACAAGAAGCTCAAAAAACCCCGGCTCAGGAAGAACATGGGGTTAGCCTTCACGTCATCTTCAAAATTTTACAAGCACAACACTTAGCGATTGCTCAGCTGCAAAGCAACCAAAAGACTCCCAGCAAGGTATCTCGAGAAACGGCTCCCCGAGCTGTGCAGGTACCAGAAAGATCAAGAAATAACGGGTTGGTAGCCGACCCCTCCATCATAAAGTTGCTCAAGGACCTTACAAAGAGGATTGATTCGGGCGAGAAGAAGATAGAAGCCAACAACAAGAAGGTAGAGACCTACAATTCTAGGGTTGATCAAATTTTGGGTGCACCCCCGATTCTGAAAGGTGTAGATTCGAAGAAGTTTGTACAAAAGCCATTCCAAGAGGAAGCGGACCCAAAATACATCCAAAGAAGTTCAGAATGCCCGACTTTCCGAGGTACAACGGAAACTCATACCCTAACGAGCACGTCACCACTTACACTTGTGCATTGAAGGGCAACGACCTAAAAGACGACGAGATCGAGTCCGTTCTACTGAAAATATTCAGAGAAATGCTTTCAAAAGGGGAAATGATGTGGTATCACAACCTTACCACAAACTCGATAGATTCATTTTCCATGCTGGAAGATTCTTTCATAAAGGCACATGCTTGTGCCATCAAAGTAGCTACAAGAATATTCGACGTCTTCAAAATCAAGCAAAGTGAGAACGAGATGCTGCGAGAGTTCATATCTCGCTTTCAAATGAAACGGATGGAACTACCACTGGTCTGCGACGATTAGGCGGTGCAAGCCTTCACTCTAGGTTTGAACGAGCGAAGCTCGGTATCTTCGAAGCAGCTAAAGTAGAACTTAGTCGAATATCTCACCGTGACTTGGTTTGACATCCACAACCGATACCAATCAAAGATTAAGGTCGAAGACAATCAACCAGGAGCCCCCTCGGGCTCCGTATATCCTAGCAGGCTTCCGGAAAAGTAGTCAAAGCCGAATAAAGAGAGATACCAACCATACACTGAAGATAGAATAAACACTCCAAGGCGCAACATACCCCACAACGACCGGAGGATGGATCGAGACCAGAATGCTTGGGGACTTGTTAGCAGGGCTGGATTCGATAGGCACACAGGTCCAACAGAGGTGCCCCGCCTATCGGAATACAACTTCAATGTTGACGTTTCAGACATCGTATCCGCCATCAGTAAAATCAGAGACACCAGGTGGCTAAGGCCTGTACAATCATACCATTCACAAAGAAACCATAACTTAATGTGTGAATTTTAAGACACGTACGATCACAGCACCGAAGATTGCCGGCAAATCCGGGAAGAAATATCCCGATTACTCAGCAAAGGTCACCTACGAGAATTCCTCAGCGACCGGGCCAAAAATCAGTTCTGTGAAAGAGAGGCGACTAAGAAGAATGAAACAAATGAGCCACAACATGTCATCCACATGATCTTAGGATTCATTGATGCTCCACAAGAACCAATGATCAGAAGAACAAAAATATCCATCACCAGAGAAAAGCAAACTCCGGGCTATCTACCTGAGGACGCCCTCACATTTAGCAATGAAGACATGGAGGCTCTACCTCAGCCCCATAATGTCACATTGGTAATTTCCTTTCATGTAAATACATTTCGAATTAAACGTATACTTGTGGATCCAGGTAGCTCAGCCAATATTATCAGGTCGAGGGTGGTAGAGCAGCTCAGACTGCTTGACCAAATCGTGCCCACCTCTAGAGTCCTCAACGGGTTCAACATGGTGAGCGAAACAACGAAAGGGGAAATCACCCTCCCAGTCAACGTGGCTGGCACAACCCATAATGCCAAATTACATGCCATCCAAGGATCTATGAGGTACAACACCTTGTTCAGAAGGCCATGGATACACTGCATGAGAGCAGTACCATCCACCCTCCATCAAATGATGAAATTCCTGACAAAGGATGGGATAAAAACCGTCTAAGGGGAATAACATGCGGCAAAAGAGATGTTCACAGTGCATGATGTGGCACCGACACCATTACCTCCACCATCGAATGAGCCTAAAGGTAATCAAATAGTAAAATAGCGATAACAAGCTACATTCTTGGCTACGTCCGACCAAATAAAATGAAGGTTCCTACCTAGTCCTCAAAACAAACGATTGAATCACATCGAGGTTTGAAGCGCCTTCAGCACTAAGGTATGATCATCTCCCTTTTCCAGTTACATTTTATACTAACCAGAGTGCATGTATCCAATCGAAATGGCCGAAGTGATTTCCAAACTAAAGGCCTTAGGTTCCAAAATCATACGTTGAACTTTTTTCCTTCGATCGGGTTTTTATCCCAAGAAGGGTTTTACCGACAAGGCCAAACGGTCGAGGCAACATCTATATGCTACCTAAGGAAGACTCAACAAGTATTCAAGGTTTCTTTTCAATCACCCTCGAATACTAGGAGGCATCCCCTCCAGAAGAACGCCTCATCGGAGAAGCCAAGATGCGCTAAATGGGGTCTCAATAGAAAAATGATCTACCAGGCCAAACGGTCGAACGAACCGTGTTCGCATAGAATAACCGAGCCCTTAATAGCAAAAACGTGTATACTTGTACCAAGTAATTGAAGAATACTTTCCCCTCCGTCAAAGCATTTCGCATCTCTAAGGAGTTTGGTATTTCTTGCAAAAATGGCTCCAGAGCCAAAAATGTCCCGAACACTCGGGGACTGGCATAAAAAAACTCGAAGCTAAGCCCTCAATAAGGCAGCATTAAGATTACAAAAATGGCTCCAGAAGCAAAAAATATCCCGAAAACTTGGGGACTGGCGTCGAAACTAAAGGCCACAGGACCACCGAGTCGAAAACTCCGAACTCGTAAGCCCTCAATGAGGCAATACTAAGTTTACATGGAATGGCTCCCGAGCCAAGAAACTTTTGATGACTCAGGGACTGCTATCAATAGCCAGCCCCATCAACTTATCAAAAAACCCGAGGCCATAAAACCCTATGTGGGCAGCCTCGGTCTCGTAAGACCTATATAAGGTAACAACAATTTCTGTAAGACCTTAAGCAATGCATGAACCACACTTGTACCAAGTGACACAAACTGTAAGACCTCAAGCAAGGCATGAACCATACTTGTACTAAGTAACCAAAACTGTAAGACCTCAAGAAAGGCATGAACCATACTTAAAAAGGCATAATCCCGATATTAAAGTTAAGGCTATATATTGAACTTGTAAGATCCCTAAAAAGGCATACCCTCGATATAGAAGCCGAAACTACTTCACTCGTGGATTGAAAGGCTCCGACCAAACACAATGACTACGGTCATAAGGCTATACCAGCCAAACTAACGCGACTCGATGACACCCGACCGTCGCTATAAAATCATAGGTATGACGACCCAAAGGGTCATCACCGGTTTTCTCCCTTTTTCCGTGCTTCCGAGGCCTTGAAAACCTCACCTTTAGTTGTCTCGATTTGCGTGCGCAGTCCGGGCACGTAGCCGGAAAAGCTTATGTGTTAAATTATGTGAAATTTGATAAATTGTGGCTTTAAAATGGTTAAAGTTGACTTTGGTCAACATTTTGGGTAAACGGACCCGGACCCATGATTTGACGGTCCCGAAGGGTCCGTAGAAAAATATGGGACTCGGGCGTATGCCCGAAATCGAAATCCGAGGTCCCGAGAAATGAATTTTTAAAAGAAATTATTTTCTAAAATTTAATATGAAAATTTGAAATAAAAATGAATTAGAAAGCATTGGTATCAGGCCCGTACTTTGGTTCCGGTGCCCGGTACAAGTCTTATATGTAGTTTAAGCACTTTCTATGAAATTTGGTTGAAATCGGACGTCATTTGACATGTTTCAGACCTAAAACTCTAAGTTTGAAAGTTTATGAAGTTTGATGAAAAAGTGATGATTTTGAGGTTTGATTCCTCAGTTATGATGTTATTTTGGCAATTTAATCCCATGGTTAAGTTCGTAGGATGTTGTTGAGTTAGTGTGTGTGTTTGGTTAGGAGCCTCGAGGGCTCGGGAGTGTTTCGGAGTGGTTTTGTCCTTAGAAAAGTTGCAGAAGTTTTAGTTTTGGTGTTCTGGTATCTAGTTCTATGCGATCGCATAGGTAGCATTGTGATCGCATAGAGTAATCCTTAAGGTGCCCCATATTTGTTCTATGCGATCGCATAGATTCATCCGCGATCGCATAGCTTAGCCAGATCCTTCAATGCGAACGCAACCTTTAATCCGCGTTCGCGTTTCATTAAGTCCAAACCTGGAATGCACAACCTTTTCTTCTATGCGTTCGCAGCAGCCTTTCCGTGATCGCAATGACCAGATTCCCCTTACCCTATGCGATCGCATTACCTTCTTCGCGATCGTATAGTGCATTTTTGCCCAGTGATTTTAAATACCCAAAACAGAACAGTGACGAGATTTAGTCCATATTTCACACGAGTTCTTCTTCTCCACAGCTCTTGAGCGAATGTTTGAGCACTTCTTCACCTAATCTTCTTGGGTAAGTAAATCCCACTCATTTATTTCATCTTCCTTCATTAATTAATGAGTTTCTAAACCTAAATCATGAAATCAAAGTAGAAATTAGGGGTTTTGGGTAAAGTTAGGTTTTTGGGAATTTTGAGTGATTCAACCTCAATTTGGGGTCGGATCTTAAAATAAATTATATATTTGAACTCGTGGGGTTATGGGTAATCGGGTTTTGGTCCGAGCCTCGTGTTTGGACCATGTGGGCCCGGGGTCGAATTTTGGTATTTTAGGAAGAATGCTAGGAACTTCATATCTAAGCTATGGGATTTTGTTATCAAGTCTTTATTGATATTATTGAATTATTTATGCCTAGATATCGTTGTTTCGGAGTTGGATTATAAAGGAAAGGCGGTATTTGAGGGTTGATTGCTATTCTTTGGACCGAGGTAAATGTTTGTTCTAACTTTGGTTTGAGGGAATAGGATTAGAGTGTTGTTTGCTATTTGCTAATTGTTGAGTATGGTGTATAGGCATGGTGACGAGTATCTATAGACCGGAGTCTAGCATGACCGTGACTCTTATTTGTGTTTATTCGGATTTTTGTGATACCTCTTCCTTGTTAAATTGATAAATTTCATATAATGTGAAGAGTTTGAGGAAGAATTATGATTTGTACATTCTTGGAGCATTGGCTCGAGTATATCATAAAGCGTGAGAGTACATGAAATGATTTAACCCCTTTGGAGCGTTGGCTCAGGTGGTAAAGTGAGATAAGAGATAAAAGTGAAAGAAAGAGAAAGAATTATTAAATTGCTCCCTTACCGGGATGCTTGTTTCTTTGTTGACTTTCTCCCTTACCGGGATGCTGAGATTATTGATATTGTTCCCTTGCCGAGTTTTTAACTGCTTAATTGTGCTCCTTTGCCGGGAGTTAGCTGTTTATTTGTATTCCCTTGCCGGGATTTCTATCATTATTTGTCTACTCCCTTGCCCCTTGTTTGTGATTGTTGCTTGGGCGAGGAAGAGTGATAAAGCATGAAGGGTGTTGCCGTGCATTGTTTGCTATTGTGAGGAAAGAGTATAAAGCACGAAGGGTGATGTCGTGTCGCACGATGTACCATTCTGTGCCGATTTTATTGATTATATGGTGAGGAAAGAGAGTAAAAGCATGAAGGGTGATGCCGTGCATATTTCATTTATATGATTGCTTTGGTGAGGACAAGAGTAAAAGCACGAAGGGTGATGCCGTGCATTTGTTGCTTTCTAAGTCTTTGTTGATATCTGAGTTATGTTGTTTCTTTCATTACTTGTTGTTATTTGATTTATTTCGAGGTTATAGATTCCCTTACCCTATTTTCCTTGTGATTGTTGTTTGGGTGAGGAAGAGCGTAAAACATGAAGGGTGATGCGGTGTATTATTTTGGTGAGGACGAGAGTAAAAGCTCGAAGGGTGACGCTATGCAAATTGTTGACTTTTGATTCTTGTTGACATTCTGGCTTTGTTACTTCTTTCTGTTATTGAGGATTTCTATTTGAAACTGTTAGCTCCCCATAGCATGCTTTCCCTCCCCTCTTAGTTGCTTAAATTCTGTATATTTCCTTTTATTGCATATATCTGCACAGGTTGTTTTTGGTAAGTCCTGTCTAGCCTCGTCACTACTTCGCCGGGGTTAGGCCAGACACTTACCAACACATGGGGTCGGTTGTGCTGATGCTACACTTTGTGCATCTTTTTGCACAGATCCAGGAGCAGCTTTTGGACCTCAACAGTAGGATTTGATCGGGAGCTGACTTCAGTCCAGAGACACCGAGGTAGCCTTGCTGACGTCCGCAGGCCCAGAGTCTCTCTCTCTTTATTCAGTTTGTTATCTTTTGTACAAAACAAACAGTTTATAATTTTCTTTCAGACGATTGTATTTAGTAAATCTTAGAAGTTCGTGAGCATTGTGACACCAATCTTGGGTAGAGGATTATGTTAATCTTTCCGCATTCCTATTCAGTTTTTATATAAGTTAAGACTTCTGCTTGAAATTTTTAATTATGTTTCCTTTATTACATGTTGATAACTAAGGAAAAGAATGTGTGTTAAACGGAAGGTAATATAAGTTGGCTTGCCTAGCTCCTATTAGTAGGCGCCATCACGACCCCGAGAGTGGGAACTCTGGGTCGTGACAAGTTGGTATCAGAGCACTAGATTAGTTAGGTCTCACAACTAAGGGATAAGCTCGGTAGAGTCTGATGGATCGGTACGGAGACGTCTGTATTTATCCCGCAGAGACTACTGATTTAGGAATACTTCACATCTGTTCTTTCTTGTCGTGCGGTTCTGTTTCCCCAATACTGATTGAATTTCTACTCTGTTCTTTTGCAGATGGCGAGGACACGCGCTTCCACATCGACCGCACAGCAGCTCGAGCCCCCAGCAGCAGCTCCTATTAGGAGCAGAGAGCGAGGCTGAGGCCGTGCTAGAGGCCGAGGCAGGGGCAGAGCTCAGCCTCGAGCAACAGTTCCAGAGGTGGACACTCATGTTGATTATGAGGAGGAGCTTCCAGCTCCAGCAGCTCCGGTGGGCCCAGCTCAGGTCCCAGAGGGTTTCATTGCCACACCAGTTCTTTAGGACACCCTGGTTCGATTGGTGGGCCTTATGGAGAGAGTCACCCGAACAGTTTTGCTTCCTGTAGCACCAGCCACTTCTCAGGCTGGAGGAGGGGATCAGACTCCTACTACACACACTCCGGAGCAGGTAGCTCCCCAGATTCAGACTCCAGCAGTTCAGCCGATTGGAGTAGTTCAGCCGGGCCATAGCTCAGACTAGCGATGGAGCGACTATGTCTGCCGATGCTTTGTGCAGACTGGATAGGTTCACCAAGCTCTTCACTTCTACTTTTGTCGGTTCATCTACTAAGGATCCAACAGGATTATCTAGACAGCTGCCATGAGGTTCTCAGAAACATGGGTATTGTTGAGACCAATGGGGTTAATTTTGCTACATTTCGCTTGTCTGGATCTGCCAAGACTTGGTGGAGGGATTATTGCTTAGCGAGACTAGCCGGATAGCCATCTTTGACTTGGGAGCAGTTTACAGTGTTGTTTCTAGAGAATTTTCTCCTAGTTACTCAGAGTGAGGCCTATCGGAGGCAGTTTGAGCGCCTCCAGCAGGGTTCTATGACTGTTACCCAGTATGAGACCAGGTTCATCGATTTAGATCGCCATGCTCTCATCATACTTCCCACCGAGAGAGAGAGGGTGAGAAGGTTTATTGATGGTCTTATTCTGTCGATTCGTCATCAGATGGCCAAGGATGCCGGGAGCGAGATCACATTTTAGGAGGCGGCCAATGTGGCCCGCATAGTTGAGATTGTTCTGTCACAGGGAGGTGGTCATGGGTCGGATAAGAGGCACCGTCATTCAGGCAGATTCAGTGGTACCTCGTCGGGAGGTAGAGATTCGTATGGTAGAGGCCATCCTCCTAGTCCCTTTCAGTCAGCTCTCCAGGTATCACATGGTATCTTAGGTGGTCGTGGTTCTCAGATGCATTATTTGGATCAACAGTCCTTCAGTGCACAACCAGCTCCCATCAGTGCACCGCCGCTTCAGGGTTTCCGAGGTGATCATTCAGGGCGACAGGGTCAGCAGTCTCAGCAGCCGAGGGCTTGTTACACTTGTGGTGATATGGGTTACATTGCCAGGTTTTGCCCTTGAGCTTCGGGTAGTTTTCAGTAGCAGGGTCCTCGTCCTATGATTCAGGCACCAGTTGCTCCACAGCCTTCCCAGCCAGCTAGAGGCGGGGGTAGAGGACATAAAGGTGGAGGTAGAGGCTATATAGGTGGATCTCAGACCGCCAGAGGTAGGGGTCAGCCAGCAGCCGATCGTCCCAGGGATGTGATTCATGGAGGTAAGGCCCAACCCCGATGTTATGCTTTGCTAGCCAGAGGCTAAGTCATCCGATGCTATTATTACAGGTACTATTTTGGTCTGTGATAGAGATGCTTCAGTGCTATTTGATCATGGATCTACATATTCATATGTGTCATCCTATTTTGCACCCTACCTAGTTATGCCTAGTGAGGCCTTGAGTATTTTTGTATATGTATCTACATCAGTGGGTGATTTTATACTGGTTGATCGGGTTCATCGTTCCTGTGTTGTGGTGTTTAGGGGACTCGAGACCCGTGTTGATTTGTTGCTCTTAGATATGGTGGATTTCGATGTTATATTAGGGATGGATTGGTTGTCCCCGTATCATGCGATCTCGGATTGTCATGCCAAGACTGTAATTTTAGCCTTACCGGATTTGCCCCGTTTAGAGTGGAGAGGGACTCCTAGTTATTCTACCCGCAGTGTTATTTCGTATGTGAAGGCTCGGCGTATGGTCGAGAAGGGGTGTTTGGCCTACTTGGCTTACATTCGTGATTCCAAGGCTGAGATTCCCTCTATTGATTCTATGCTTGTGTTCGTGAGTTTCCTAAGCTTTTCACATCAGACTTGCCAGGGATGCCACTCGATAGGGATATTGATTTTGGCATGAATTTGGCTCCAGGCACTCAGCCCATTTCTATTCCGCCATATCATATGGCCCCGCCAGAGTTGAAAGAGTTGAAAGAGCAGTTACAAGACTTTCTTGAGAAGGGTTTCATTAGACCCAGCGTATCGCCTTGGGGTGCGCCGGTTCTGTTTGTAAAGAAAAAGGATGGCTCGATAAGAATGTGCATTGACTACCGGCAATTGAACAAGGTTACAATTAAGAATAAGTATCCACTACCGAGGATTGATGATTTGTTCTATCAACTTCAGGGTGCCAAGGTATTTTCAAAGATTGACTTGAGATCTGGCTAACATCAGTCGAGGATTAGGGCATCCGATGTCTCTAAGACAGCATTCCGCACTCAGTACGGGCATTATGAGTTCTTGGTTATGTCATTTGGGTTGACCAATGCCCCAACAGCCTTTATGGATTTGATGAACCGAGTGTTCAGGCCTTATTTGGACTCGTTCGGTATAGTCTTCATTGATGATATTTTGATATATTCCTGCAGCCGGGAGGATCACGAGCAGCATCTCAGAGTTGTTCTTCAGACCTTGAGGGATAGTCAGTTATATGCTAAGTTCTCGAAGTGCGAGTTCTTGTTGAACTCAGTTGCATTTCTGGGTCATGTTGTATCAGCAGAGGGTATTCAAGTTGATCTAAAGAAGATTGAGGCAGTCAAGAACTGGCCTAGACCAGCATCAGCCACAGAGATTCGGAGTTTCTTGGGGTTAGCAGGTTACTATCGTCAGTTCGTGGAGGGGTTCTCATCTATTGCAGCCCCGATGACCATGTTGACCCAGAAGGGAGCCCAGTTCAGATGGTCGGACGAGTGTGAGGCGAGCTTTCAGAAGCTCAAGACTGCTCTAACTACGGCACCGGCATTGGTTTTGCCCACAGGTTTAGGGCCTTACACAGTCTATTGTGATGCATCTCGTATTGGACTTGGTGCAGTGCTGATGCAGGATAGCAAGGTCATTGTCTATGCTTCGAGGCAGTTGAAGGTTCATGAGAAGAACTATCCAGTGCATGATTTGGAGTTGGCAGCCATTGTTCACGCATTGAAGATTTAGAAGCACTATCTGTATGGTGTGGCGTGTGAGGTGTTCACGGATCATAAGAGTCTTTAGTATCTGTTCAAGCAAAAGGAGTTGAATTTGAGGCAGAGGAGGTGGTTGGAGTTGTTAAAAGATTATGACATCACTATCCTATATCACCCGGGAAAGGCCAATGTGGTGGCCGATGCCTTGAGTAGGAAGTCAACCAGTATGGGCAGTCTTGCTTATATTCCGGTCGGCGAGAGACCGCTTGCTTTGGACATTCAGGCTTTGGCCAATCAGTTAGTGAGGTTGGATATTTCTGAACCTTAGTAGAGTATTAGCTTGCACGGTCGCTCGTTCTTCGTTATTAGAGCGTATCCATGATCGGCAATTTGATGATCCCCATTTGTGTGTCCTTAGGGACACGGTACAGCGTGGAGGTGCCAAGCAGGTTAACTTAGATGCTGATGGAGTTTTGAGATTGCAGGGCCAATTTTGTGTGCCTAATGTGGATGGGCTTCGAGAATTGATTTTAGAGGAGGCCCATAGCTCCCGGTACTTTATTCATCCGGGCGCCGCAAAGATGTATTAGGACTTGCGACAGCATTATTGGTGGCGTAGAATGAAGAAGGATATCGTTGCCTATGTGGCTCGGTGTTTGAATTACCAGTAGGTTAAGTATGAGCATCTGAGGCCTGGTGGTTTATTTCAGAGGATTGAGCTTCCCGAGTGGAAGTGGGAGCGGATAACTATGGACTTCGTTGTTGGGCTCCCGCAGACTCGGAGGAAGTTCGACGCAGTGTGGGTCATTGTTGATAGGCTGACCAAGTTAGTGCATTTCATTCCTGTGGCAGTCTCCTATTCATCCGAGAGGTTAGCTGAGATCTATATCCGGGAGATTGTTCGCCTTCATGGTGTGCCGGTATCTATCATTTCGGACCGAGGTACGCAGTTTACCTTGCGTTTCTGGAAAGCAGTGCAGCGAGAGTTAGGCACCCAGGTTGAGTTGTGTACAACATTTCATCCTCAGACGGACGAACAGTTCGAGCGGACTATTCAGATATTGGAGGATATGCTCCGAGCTTGTGTCATTGACTTTGGAGGTTCGTGCGATCAGTTCTTGCCTTTAGCAGAGTTTGCCTACAACAACAGCTACCAGTCGAGTATCCAAATGGCTCCTTATGAGGCTTTGTATGGTAGGCGATGTCGATCTCCGGTTGGATGGTTTGAGCTGGGAGAGGCTCGGTTGTTGGGTACAAATTTGGTTTAAGAGGCTTTGGACAAGGTCAGGATCATTCAGGATAGACTTCGTACAGCTCAGTCTCGGAAAAAGAGCTATACATATCGAAAGGTTCGAGATGTGGCTTTCATGGTTGGTAAGCGGGTATTGCTCCGAGTTTCGCCTATGAAGGGCGTGATGAGATTTGGGAAGAAGGGCAAGCTTAGCCCTAGATTCATTGGTCCATTTGAGATTCTTGATCGAGTGGGAGAGGTGGCTTATAGACTTGCATTGCTATCGAGCTTATCATCCGTACATCCAGTGTTTCATGAGGAGGAGCCGGTAGCTATTCTAGACCGGCAGGTTCGCCAATTAAGGTCGAAGAGTGTTCCTTCAGTTCATGTTCAGTGGAGAGGTCATCCTCCTGAGGCATCAACCTAGGAGTCCGAGTCTGATATGCGGGACCGTTATCCTCATCGTTTCCCCGACTTAGGTACTTCCTTCTTATGCCTGTTCGAGGACGAACGGTTGTTTTAGAGGTGGAGAATGTGACGACCCAAAGGGTCATCACCGGTTTTCTCCCTTTTTCCGTGCTTCCGAGGCCTTGAAAACCTCACATTTAGTTGCCTCGATTTGCGTGCGTAGTCTAGGCGCATAGCCGGAAAAGCTTATGTGTTAAATTTTGTGAAATTTGATAAATTGTGGCTTAAAAATGGTTAAAGTTGACTTTGGTCAACATTTTGGATAAATGGACCCAAACCCAAGATTTGACGGTCCTGAGGGGTCTGTAGAAAAATATGGGACTCGGGCGTATGCCCGGAATCCAAATCCGAGGTCCCGAGCCCGAGAAATGAATTTTTAAAAGAAATTGTTTTCTGAAATTTAATATGAAAATTTGAAATAAAAATGAATTAGAAAGCATTGTTATCGGGCCCGTATTTTGGTTTCGGCGCCCGGTACAGGTCTTATATGTGGTTTAAGCACTTTCTGTGAAATTTGGTTGAAATCGGACGTCATTTGACGTGTTTCGGACCTAAAACTCTAAGTTTGAAAGTTTATGAAGTTTGATGAAAAAGTGATGATTTTCAGGTTTGATTCCTCGTTTATGATGTTATTTTGGCGATTTAATCACATGGTTAAGTTCATAGGATGTTGTTGAGTTAGTGTGTGAGTTTGGTTAGGAGCCCCGAGGGATCGGGAGTGTTTCGGAAGTGTTTCAGAGTGGTTTTGGCCTTAGAAAGTTGCAGAAGCTTTAGTTCTGGTGTTCTGGTATCTAGTTCTATGCGATCGCATAGGTAGCATTGCGATCGTATAGAGTAATCCTTCAGGTGCCCCATATTTGTTCTATGCAATCACATAGATTCATCCGCGATCGCATAGCTTAGCCAGATCCTTCAATGCGAACGCAACCTTTAATCTGCGTTCGCGTTTCATTAAGTCCAAACCTGGAATGGATAGCCTTTTCTTCTATGCGTTCGCAACAGCCCTTCCGCGATCACAATGAACAGATTCCCCTTACCCTATGCGATCACATTACCTTCTTCGCGATCGCTCAGGGCATTTTTGCTAAGTGATTTTAAATACCCAAAACAGAACAGTGACGAGATTTAGTCCATATTTCACACGAGTTCTTCTTCTCCACAGCTCTTGAGCGAATTTTTGAGCACTTCTTCACCAAAGCTTCTTGGGTAAGTAAATTCCAACTCATTTCATTCATCTTCCTTCATTAATTAATGATTTTCTAAACCTAAATCATGAAATCAAAGTAGAAATTAGGGGTTTTGGGTAGAGTTAGGTTTTTGGGAATTTTGAGTGATTCAACCTCAATTTGGGGTCGGATCTTAAAATAAATTATATATTTGAACTCGTGGGGTTATGGGTAATCGGGTTTTGGTCCGAGCCTCGTGTTTGGACCATGTGGGCCTGGGGTCGAATTTTGGTATTTTTGGAAGAATGCTAGGAACTTCATATCTAAGCTATGGGATTTTGTTATTGAGTCTTTATTGATATTATTAAATTAATTATGCCTAGATATCGTTGTTTCGGAGTCGGATTATAAAGGAAAGGCGGTATTTGAGGGTTGATTGCTATTCTTTGGACCGAGGTAAGTGTTTGTTCTAACTTTGGCTTGAGGGAATAGGATTAGAGTGTTGTTTTCTATTTGCTAATTGTTGAGTACGGTGTACAAGCATGGTGACGAGTATCTATACACCGGAGTCTAGCATGACCGTGACTCTTATTTGTGTTTATTCGGATTTTTGTGATACCTCTTCCTTGTTAAATTGATAAATTTCATATAATGTGAAGAGTTTGAGGAAGAATTATGATTTGTACATTCTTGGAGCATTGGCTCGAGTATATCATAAAGCGTGAAAGTACATGAAATGATTGAACCCCTTTGGAGCGTTGGCTGAGGTGGTAAAGTGAGATAAGAGATAAAAGTGAAAAAGAGAAAGAATTATTGAATTGCTCCCTTGCCGGGATGCTTGTTGCTTTGTTGACTATCTCCCTTGCTGGGATGCTGAGATTATTGATATTGTTCCCTTGCCGGGTTATTAACTGCTTAATTGTGCTCCCTTGCCGGGAGTTAGCTGTTTATTTGTAATCCCTTGTCGGGATTTCTATCATTATTTGTCTACTCCTATGCCCCTTGTTTGTGATTGTTGCTTGGGTGAGGAAGAGTGATAAAGCACGAAGGTTGATGCCGTGCATTGTTTGCTATCGTGAGGAAAGAGTGTAAAGTACGAAGGGTGATGTCGTGCTGCACGATGTACCATTCCGTTCTGATTTTATTGATTATATGGTGAGGAAAGAGAGTAAAAGCACGAAGGGTGATGACGTGCATTTTTCATTTATATGATTGCTTTGGTGAGGACGAGAGTAAAAGCATGAAGGGTGATGTCGTGCATTTGTTGCTTTCTGAGTCTTTGTTGATATCCGAGTTATGTTGTTTCTTTCATTACTTGTTGTTATTTGATTTATTTCGAGGTTATAGATTCCCTTACCCTATTTGCCTTGTGATTATTGTTTGGGTGAGGAAGAGCGTAAAGTACGAAGGGTGATGCCGTGTATTGTTTTGGAGAGGACGAGAGTAAAAGCACGAAGGGTGATGCCGTGCAAATTGTTGACTTTTGATTCTTGTTGACATTCTGGCTTTGTTACCTCTTTCTGTTATTGAGGATTTCTATTTGAAACTGTTAGCTCCCCATAGCAAGCTCTCCTCTCCCTCTTAGCTGCTTAAATTCTGTATATTTCCTTTTACTGGATATATTTGCACAGGTTGTTTTCGGTAAGTCCTGTCTAGCCTCATCAATACTTCGCCGGGGTTAGGCCAGGCACTTACCAGCACATGGGGTCGGTTGTGCTGATGCTACACTCTGTGCATCTTTTTGCATAGATCTAGGAGCAGCTTTTGGACCACAGCAGTAGGATTTAATCGGGAGCTGACTTCAGTCCAGAGACACCGAGGTAGCCTTGCTGACGTACGTAGGCCCGGAGTCTCTCTCTCTTTATTCAGTTTGTTATCTTTTGTACCGAACAAACAGTTTATAATTTTCTTTCAGACGATTGTATTTAGTAAATCTTAGAAGTTCGTGA
This sequence comes from Nicotiana tabacum, assembly GCF_000715075.1. NCBI lineage: Eukaryota > Viridiplantae > Streptophyta > Magnoliopsida > Solanales > Solanaceae > Nicotiana > Nicotiana tabacum. The sequence goes on from NC_134085.1 coordinate 70,598,744, forward strand.
TCATTATGATACCAATCTTGGGCAGAGGATTATATTAAACTTTCCACATTCCTATTCAATTTTTATATAAGTTAAGATTTCCACTTGAAATTTTTAATTATGTTGCCTTTATTACATGTTGATAACTAAGGAAAAGAATGTGTGTTAAACGGAAGGTAATCTAAGTTGGCTTGCCTAGATCCTATTAGTAGGCACCATCACGACCCCGAGGGTGGGAAATTCGGGTCGTTACAAGTTGGTATCAGAGCACTAGGTTACTTAGGTCTCACAACTCACGGAGAAGCTCGGTAGAGTCTGAGGGATCGGTACGGAGATGTCTGTATTTATCCCGCAAAGACTATTGAGTTAGGAAAATTTCATATCTGTTCTTTCTTGTCATGCGGTTCTGTTTCCCCAATACTGATTGAATTTCTACTCTCTTCTTTTGCAGATGGCGAGGACACGCGCTTCCTCATTGACCGCGCAGCAGCCCGATCCCCCATCAACAGCTCCTATTAGGGGTAGAGGGTGAGGCCGAGGTCATGCCAGAGGCCGAGACAGGGGCAGAGCTTAGCCCCGAGCAGCAGTTCCAGAGGTGGAGCCTCATGTTGATTATGATGAGGAGGTTCCAGCTGCAGCAGCTCCGGTGGGCCCAGCTCAGGTCCTATAGGGTTTTATTGCCACATAGTTCTTCAGGACACCCTGGTTTGATTGGTGGGCCTTATGGAGAGAGTCTCCCAAACAGTTTTGCTTCCTGTAGCACCAACCACTTCTCAGGCTGGAGGAGGGGCTCAGACTCCTACTACACACACTCCGGAGTAGGTAGCTCCCCAGATTTAGACTCCAGCGGTTCAGCAAGTTGGAATAGTTCAACCGGGTGCCATAGCTCAGACCGGCGATGGAGCGGCTATGTCCACCGATCTTTGTGGATACTGGATAGGTTCACCATGCTCTTCACTTCTACTTTTGCCGGTGCATCTACTGAGGATCCCCATGATTATCTAAACAGCTGCCACGAGGTTCTCAGAAACATGGGTATTGTTGAGACCAATGGGGTTGATTTTGCTACATTTCGCTTGTCTGGATCCGCCAAGACTTGGTGGAGGGATTATTGCTTAGTGATACCAGTCGGATCGCCATCTTTGACTCTGGAGCAGTTAAAGTGTTGTTTCTAGAGACGTTTCTCCCCGTTACTAAGAGAGAGGCCTATCAGAGGTAGTTTGAGCGCCTCCAGCAGGGTTCTATGACTGTTACCCAGTATGAGACCAGGTTCATCAATTTAGCTCGCCATATTCTCATCATACTTCCCACCGAGAGAGAGAGGGTGAGAAGGATTATTGATGGTCTTATTCTGCCGATTCATCTTCAGATGGCCAAGGAGGTCGGGAGCGAGATCACATTTTAGGAGGCAGCCAATATGGCCCATAGAGTTGAGATGGTTCTGTCATAGGGAGGTGGTCATGGGTCGGATAAGAGGCCCCGTCATTCAGGCAGATTCAGTGGTACCTTTTCGGGAGGTAGATATTCGTATGGTAGAGGCCATCCTCCTAGGCCCTTTCAGTCAGCTCTCCAGGATTCATATGGTATCTCAGGTGGTCGTGGTTCTCAGACGCATTATTTGGATCAGCAGTCCTTCAGTGCACCACCAGCTCCCATCAGTGCATCGCCGCTTCAGGGTTTCCGAGGTGGTCATTCAGGGCGACAAGGTCAGCAGTCTCAGCAGCTGAAGGCTTGTTACACTTGTGGTGATATGGGTCACATTGCCAGGTTTTGCACTTGAGCTTCAGGTAGTTCTCAGCAGTAGGGTCCTCGTCCTATGATTCAGGCACCAGCTGCTCCACAGCCTACCTAGCTAGCTAGAGGCGGGGGTAGAGGACATAGAGGTGGAGGTAGAGGTCATAGAGGTGGAGTTCAGACCACCAGAGCTAGAGTTCAACCAGCAGTCGATCGTCCGAGTGATGAGATTTAGGGAGGTGGGGCCCTGCCCCGATGTTATGCATTGCCAGCCAGGCCAGAGGCTGAGTCATCTGATGCTGTTATTACAGGTACTATTTTTGTCTGTGATAGAGATGCTTCAGTGCTATTTGACCCTGGATCTACGTATTCATATGTGTCGTCCTATTTTGCACCCTACTTGGTTATGCCTAGTGAGGCCTTGAGTATTCCTATGTATGTATCTACACCAGTGGGTGATTCTATAGTGGTTGATCGGGTTCATCGTTCCTGTGTTGTGGTGTTTAGGGGACTCAAGACCCGTGTTGATTTGTTGCTCTTAGTTATGGTGGATTTCAGCGTTATATTTGGGATGGATTGGTTGTCCCCATATCATGCGATCTGGGATTGTCATGCCAAGACTGTAACTTTAGCCTTACCGAATTTGCCTCGTTTAGAGTGGAGAAGGACTCCTAGTCATTCTACCCGCAGTGTTATTTAGTATGTGAAGGCTCGACGTATGGTCGAGAAGGGGTGTTTGGCCTACTTGTCTTACGTTCGTGATTCCAGTGCTGAGATTCCCTCTATTGATTTTGTGCCCGTGGTTCGTGAGTTTCCTGAGGTTTTCCCATCAGACTTGCCAAAGATGCCACCCGATAGGGATATTGATTTTTGCATCGATTTGGCTCCAGGCACTCAGCCTATTTCTATTCCACCATATCGCATGACCCCGCCAGAGTTGATAGAGTTGAAAAAGCAGTTGCAAGAATTTCCTGAGAAGGGTTTCATTAGACCCAGCGTATCTCCTTGGGGTGCGCCGGCTCTGTTTATAAAGAAAAAGGATGGCTCAATGAGAATGTGCATTGATTATCGGCAATTGAACAAGGTTACAATTAAGAATAAGTATCCACTGCCGAGGATTGATGATTTGTTCGTTCAGCTTCAGGGTGCCAAGGTATTTTCAAAGATTGACTTGAGATCTGGCTACCATCAGTTGAGGATTAGGGCATCCGATGTCCCTAAGACAGCATTCCGCACTCGGTACGGGCATTATGAGTTCTTGGTTATGTCATTTAGGTTGACCAATGCCCCAACAACCTTTATGGACTTGATGAACCGAGTGTTCAGGCCTTATTTGGACTTGTTCGTGATAGTCTTCATTGATGATATTTTGATATATTCCCGCACCCGGGAGGATCACGAGCAGCATCTCAGAGTTGTTCTTCGGACCTTGAGGGATAGTCAGTTATATGCTAAGTTCTCGAAGTGCGAGTTCTGGTTGAGCTCAGTTGCATTTCTGGGTCATGTTGTATCAGCAGAGGTTATTTAGGTTGATACAAAGAAGATTGAGGCAGTCAAGAACCGGCCTAGACCAGCATCAGCCACAAAGATTCGGAGTTTCTTGGGGTTAGCAGGTTACTATCGTCGGTTCGTGGAGGGGTTCTCATCTATTGCATCCCCGATGACCAGGTTGACCCAGAAGGGAGCCTACTTCAGATGGTCGGACGAGTGTGAGGCGAGCTTTCAGAAGCTCAAGACATCTCTAACTACGACACCGGTATTGGTTTTGCCCACAGGTTCAGGGCCTTATACAGTCTATTGTGATGCATCTCGTATTGGACTTGGTGCAGTGCTAATGCAGGATGGCAAGGTCATTGCCTATGCTTCAAGGCAGTTGAAGGTTCATGAGAAGAACTATCCAGTGCATGATTTGGAGTTGGCAGCCATTGTTCACGCATTGAAGATTCGTAGGCACTATCTGTATGGCGTGGCGTGTGAGGTGTTCACGGATCATAAGACTCTTCAGTATTTGTTCAAGCAAAAGGAGTTGAATTTGAGGCAGAGGAGGTGGTTGGAGTTGTTGAAAGATTATGACATCACTATCCTATATCACTCGAGAAAGGCCAATGTGGTGGTCGATACCTTGAGTAGGAAGTCAGCAAGTATGGGCAGTCTTGCTTATATTCCGGTCGGTGAGCGACCGCTTGCTTTGGACATTCAGGCTTTGGCCAATCAGTTAGTGAGGTTGGATATTTCTGAGCCTAGTAGAGTATTAGCTTACACGGTCGCTCGTTCTTCGTTATTAGAGCGTATCCATGATCGACAATTTGATGATCCCCATTTGTGTGTCCTTAGGGACATGGTACAACGTGGAGGTGCCAAGCAGGTTACCTTAGATGCTGATGGAGTTTTGAGATTGCAGGGTCGAGTTTGTATGCCTAAGTTAGGAAAACTTCACATCTGTTCTTTCTTGTCGTGCGGTTCTGTTTCCCCAATACTGATTGAACTTCTACTCTGGTCTTTCGCAGATGGCGAGGACACGCGCTTCCTTATCGACCGCGCATCAGCCCGAGCCCCCAACAACAGCTCCTATTAGGGGCAGAGAGCGAGGCCGAGGTCGTGCCAGAGGCCGAGGCAGGGGCAGAGCTCAGCCCCGAGCAGTAGTTCCAGAGGTGGAGCCTCATGTTGATTATGATGAGGAGGTTCCAGCTCCAGCAGCTGCGGTGGGCCCAGCTCAGGTCCCAGAGGGTTTCAGTGCCACACCAGTTCTTCAGGACGCCCTGGTTCGATTTGTGGGCCTTATGGAGAGTCACCCGAACAGGTTTGCTTCCTGTTGCACCAGCCACTTCTCAGGCTGGAGGAGGCGCTCAGACTTCTGCTATACGCACTCCGGAGTACGTAGCTCCCCAGATTCAAACTCCAGCGGTTCAGCCAGTTGAAGCAGTTCAGCCGGGTGTCATAGCTCAGACCGCGATGGAGCGGCTTTGTCCACCGATGCTTTGTGGAGATTGGATAGGTTCAACAAGCTCTTCACTTATACTTTTGCCGGTGCATCTACTGAGGATCCCCAGGATTATCTAGACAACTGCCACGAGGTTCTCAGAAACATGGGTATTGTTGAGACCAATGGGGTTAATTATGCTATATTTCACTTGTATAGATCCGCCAATACTTGGTGGAGGAATTATTGCTTAGCGAGACCAGTCGGATCGCCATCTTTGACTTGAGAGCAGTTTACAGTGTTGTTTCTAGAGAAGTTTCTCCCTGTTACTCAGAGAGAGGCCTATCGGAGGCAGTTTGAGTGCCTCCACCAGGGTTCTATGACTGTTACCCAGTATGAGACCAGATTCATCAATTTAGCTCGCCATGCTCTCATCATACTTCCCACCGAGAGAGAGCGGGTGAGAAGGTTTATTGTTGGTCTTATTCTGCCGATTCGTCTTCAGATGGCCAAGGAGGCCGGGAGCGAGATAACATTTCAGGAGGCGTCCAATGTATCCCAGAGAGTTGAGATGGTTCTATCACAGGGAGGTGGTCATGGGTCGGATAAGAGGCCCCATCATTTAGGAAGATTTAGTGGTACCTCGTCGGAAGGTAGAGATTCGTATGGTAGAGGCCATCCTCCTAGGCCCTTTCAGTCAGCTCTCCAGGTATCACATGGTATCTCAGGTGGTCGTGGTTCTCAGACGCATTATTTGGATCAGCAGTCCTTTAGTGCACCACTAGCTCCCATCAGTGCACCGCTGCTTCAGTGTTTCCGAGGTGGTCATTTAGGGCGAAAGGGCAAGCAGTCTCAGCAGCCGAGGGCTTGTTACACTTGTGGTGATATGGGTCACATTGCCAGGTTTTGCCCTCGAGCTTCGGGTAGTTCTCAGCAGCAGGGTCCTCGTCATATGATTCAGGAACCAGTTGCTCCACAGCCTGCCCAGCCAGCTAGAGGCGGGGGTAGAGGACATAGAGGTGGAGGTAGAGGTCATAGAGGTGGAGCTCAGACCGCCAGAGGTAGGGGTCAGCCAGCAGCCGATCGTCCCAGGGATGTGATTCAGGGAGGTGGGGCCCAGCCCCGATGTTATGCTTTGCCAGCCAGGCCAGAGGCTGAGTCATCCGATGCTGTTATTACAGGTACTATTTTGGTCTGTGATAGAGATGCTTCAGTGCTATTTGACCCTGGATCTACGTATTCATATGTGTCATCCTATTTTGCACCCTACCTGGTTATGCCTAGTGAGGCCTTAAGTATTCCTATGTATGTATCTACACCAGTGGGTGATTCTATAGTGGTTGATCGTGTTCATCGTTCCTGTGTTGTGGTGTTTAGGGGACTCAAGACCCGTGTTGATTTGTTGCTCTTAGTTATGGTGGATTTCAACGTTATATTTGAGATGGATTGGTTGTCCCCGTATCATGCGATCTAGGATTGTCATGCCAAGACTGTGACTTTAGCCTTACCGAATTTGCCCCGTTTAGAGTGGAGAGGGACTCCTAGTCATTCTACCCGCAGTGTTATTTAGTATGTGAAGGCTCGACGTATGGTCGAGAAGGGGTGTTTGGCCTACTTGTCTTACGTTCGTGATTCCAGTGCTGAGATTCCCTCTATTGATTCTGTGCCCGTGGTTCGTGAGTTTCCTGAGGTTTTCCCATCAGACTTGCCAGGGATGCCACACGATAGGGATATTGATTTTTGCATCAATTTGGCTCCGGTCACTCAGCCCATTTCTATTCCGCCATATCGCATGGTCTCGCCAGAGTTGAGGGATAGTCAGTTATATGCTAAGTTCTTGAAGTGCGAGTTCTGGTTGAGCTCAGTTGCATTTCTGGGTCATGTTGTATCAACATAGGGTATTTAGGATGATCCAAAGAAGATTGAGGCAGTCAAGAACTGGCCTAGACTAGCATCAGCCATAGAGTTTCGGAGTTTCTTGGGGTTAGCAGGTTACTATCGTCAGTTTGTGGAGGGGTTCTCATCTATTGCAGCCCCGATGACCAGGTTGACCCAGAAGGGAGCCTAGTTCATATGGTCGGACAAATGTGAGGGGAGCTTTTAGAAGCTCAAGACAGCTATGACTACGGTACCGATATTGGTTTTGCCCACAGGTTCAGGGCCTTATACAGTCTATTGTGATGCATCTCGTATTGGACTAGGTGCAGTGCTGATGCAGGATGGCAAGGTCATTGCCTATGCTTCGAGGCCGTTGAAGGTTCATGAGAAGAACTATCCAGTGCATGATTTGGATTGTTCACGCATTGAAGATTTGGAGGCACTATCTGTATGGTGTGGCGTGTGAGGTGTTCACGAATCATAAGAGTCTTCAGTATTTGTTCAAGCAAAAGGAGTTGAATTTGAGGCAGAGGAGGTGGTTGGAGTTGTTGAAAGATTATGACATCACTATCCTATATCACCCGGGAAAGGCCAATGTGGTTGCCGATGCCTTGAGTAGGAAGTCAGCCAGTGTGGGAAGTCTTGCTTATATTTCGGTCGGCGAGAGACCGCTTGCTTTGGACGTTCAGGCTTTGTCCAATCAGTTAGTGAGGTTGGATATTTCTGAGCCTAGTAGAGTATTAGCTTGCACGATCGCTCGTTCTTCGTTATTAGAGCGTATCCGTGATCGGCAGTTTGATGATCCCCATTTGTGTGTCCTTAGGGACATGGTACAGCGTGGAGGTGCCAAGCAGGTTACCTTAGATGCTAATGGAGTTTTGAGATTGCAGGGTCAAGTTTGTGTGCCTAATGTGGATGGGCTTCCAGAGTTGATTTAAGAGGAGGCCCATATCTCCCGGTACTCTATTCATTCGGGCTCCGCGAAGATGTATCAGGACTTGCGACAGCATTATTGGTGGCGTAGAATGAAGAAGTATATCGTTGCCTATGTGGCTCGGTGTTTGAATTGTCAGCAGGTTAAGTATGAGCATTAGAGGCCTGATGGTTTATTTCAGAGGATTGAGCTTCCCGAGTGGAAGTGGTAGCGGATCACTATGGACTTCGTTGTTGGGCTCCCGTAGACTCGGAGGAAGTTCGAGGCAATTTGGGTCATTGCTGATAGGCTGACCAAGTCAGTGCATTTCATTCCTGTGGCAGTCTCCTATTCATCCGAGAGGTTAGCTGAGATCTATATCCGGGAGATTGTTCGCTTTCATGGTGTGCCGGTATCTATCATTTCGGACCGAGGTATGCAGTTTACCTCGCGTTTCTGGAAAGCTGTCCAGCGAGAGTTAGGCACCCAGGTTGAGTTGAGTACAACATTTCATCCTCAGACGGACGGACAGTCCGAGCGGACTATTCAGATATTGGAGGATATGCTCCGAGCTTGTGTCATTGACTTTAGACGTTCGTGGGATTAGTTCTTGCCTTTAGCAGAGTTTGCCTACAACAATAGCTACCAGTCGAGTATCTGGATGGCTCCTTATGAGGCTTTGTATGGTAGGCAATGTCGATCTCTGGTTGGATGGTTTGAGCCAGGAGAGGCTCGGTTGTTGGGTACAGATTTGGTTCAGGAGACTTTGGACAAGGTCAGGATCATTCAGGATAGACTTCGTACAGCTCAGTCCAGGCAAAAGAGCTATGCAGATCAAAAGGTTCGAGATGTGGCTTTCTTCGTTGGTGAGCGGGTATTGCTTCGAGTGTTGCCTATGAAGGGCGTGATGAGATTTGGGAAGAAGGGCAAGCTTAGCCCTAGATTCATTGGTCCATTTGTGATTCTTGATTAAGTGGGAGAGGTGGCTTATAGACTTGCATTGCCACCGAGCTTATCAGCCGTACATCCAGTGTTTCATGTGTCCATGCTTCGAAAATATCACGGCAATCCATCCCATGTGTTAAATTTCAGCACTGTCCAGTTGGACAAGGATTTATCTTATGAGGAGGAGCCGGTAGCTATTCTAGACCAGCAGGTTTGCCAGTTGAGGTCAAAGGGTTTTCCTTCGGTTCTTGTTCAGTGGAGAGGTCAGCCTCCTGAGGCATCGACTTGGGAGTCCGAGTCCGATATACGGGACCGTTATCCTCACCTTTTCCCCGACTCAAGTACTTCCTTCTTATGTCCGTTCGAGGACGAACGTTTGTTTTAGAGGTGGAGAATATGACGACCCAAAGGGTCCTCACCCTTTTTCCGTGCTTCCGAGGCTTTGAAAACCTCACCTTTAGTTGCCTCGATTTGCGTGCACAGTCCGGGCGCGTAGCCGGAAAAGCTTATGTGTTAAATTATTTGAAATTTGATAAATTGTGGCCTTAAAATGGTTAATGTTGACTTTGGTTAACATTTTGTGTAAACGGACCCGAACCCGTTATTTGACGGTCCCGGAGGGTCCGTAGAAAAATATGGGACTTGGGCGTATGCCCGAAATCGAAATCCGGGGTCCCGAGCCCGAGAAATGACTTTTTAAAAGAAATTGTTTTATGAAATTTAATATGAAAATTTGAAATAAAAATGAATTAGAAAGCATTGGTATCGGGCCCGTATTTTGGTTCCGGCGCCCGGTATAGGTGTTATATGTGGTTTAAGCGCTTTCGGTGAAATTTGGTTGAAATCGGACGTCATTTGACGTGTTTCGGACCTAAAACTCTATGTTTGAAATTTTATGAAGTTTGATGAAAAAGTGATGATTTTGAGGTTTGATTCCTCGTTTATGATGTTATTTTGGCGATTTAATCGCATGGTTAAGTTCGTAGGATGTTGTTGAGTTAGTGTGTGTGTTTGGTTAGGAGCCCCGAGGGCTCGAGAGTGTTTCGGAGTGGTTATGGCCTTAGAAAAGTTGCAGAAGTTTCAGTTCTCGTGTTCTGGTATCTAGTTCTATGCGATCGCATAGGTAGCATTGCTATCGCATAGAGTAATCCTTCAGGTGCCCCATATTTGTTCTATGTAATCGCATAGATTCATCCGCGATCGCATAACTTAGCCAGATCCTTCAATGGGAACGCAACCTTTAATCCGCATTCGCGTTTCATTAAGTTCAAACCTGGAATGCACAGCCTTTTCTTCTATGCGTTCGCAGCAGCCCTTCCGCGATCACAATGACCAGATTCCCCTTACCTTATGCGATCGCATTACCTTCTTCGCGATCTCATAGGGCATTTTTGCCCAGTGATTTTAAATACCCAAAACAGAACAGTGACGAGATTTAGTCCATATTTCACACGAGTTCTTCTTCTCCACAACTCTTGAGCGAATTTTTGAGCACTTTTCACCAAAGCTTCTTGGGTAAGTAAATTCCCACTCATTTCCTTCATCTTTCTTCATTAATTAATGAGTTTCTAAACCTAAATCATGAAATCAAATTACAAATTAGGGGTTTTGGGTAGAGTTAGGTTTTTGGGAATTTTAAGTGATTCAACCTCAATTTGGGGTCGGATCTTAAAATACATTATATATTTGAACTCGTGGGGTAATGGGTAATCGGGTTTTGGTCCGAGCCTCGTGTTTGGACCTTGTGGGCCCGGGGTCGAATTTTGGTATTTTTGGAAGAATGCTAGGAACTTCATATCTAAGCTATGAGATTTTTTTATCGAGTCTTTATTGATATTATTGAATTAATTATGCCTAGATATCGTTGTTTCGGAGTCGGATTATAAAGGAAAGGCGGTATTTGAGGGTTGATTGCTATTCTTTGGACCGAGGTAAGTGTTTGTTCTAACTTTGGATTGAGGGAATAGGATTAGAGTGTTGTTTGCTATTTGCTAATTGTTGAGTACGATGTATAGGCATGGTGACGAGTATCTATCCACCGGAGTCTAGCATGACCGTGAGTCTTATTTGTGTTTATTCGGATTTTTGTGATACCGCTTCCTTGTTAAATTGATAAATTTCATATAATGTGAAGAGTTTGAGGAAGAGCTATGATTTGTACATTCTTGGAGCATTGGCTCGAGTATATCATAAAGCGTGAAAGTACATGAAATGATTGAACCTTTTTGGAGCGTTGGCTCAGGTGGTAAAGTGAGATAAGAGATAAAAGTGAAAGAAAGAGAAAGAATTATTAAATTGCTCCCTTGCCGGGATGCTTGTTGCTTTGTTGACTATCTCCCTTGTCGGGATGCTGAGGTTATTGATATTGTTCCCTTGCCGGGTTTTTAACTGCTTAATTGTGCTCCCTTGCCGTGAGTTAGCTGTTTATTTGTATTCTCTTATCGGTATTTCTATCATTATTTGTCTACTCCCTTGCCCCTTGTTTGTGATTGTTTCTTGGGTGAGGAAGAGTGATAAAGCACGAAGAGTGATGTCGTGCATTGTTTGCTATTGTGAGGAAAGAGTGTAAAGCACGAAGGGTGATGTCGTGCCGCACGATGTACCATTTTGTGCCGATTTTATTGATTATATGGTGAGGAAAGAGAGTAAAAGCACGAAGTGTGATGCCGTGCATATTTCATTTATATGATTGCTTTGGTGAGGACGAGAGTAAAAGCACGAAGGGTGATGTCGTGCATTTGTTGCTTTCTGAGTCTTTGTTGATATCCGATTTATGTTGTTTCTTTCATTGCTTGTTGTTATTTGATTTATTTAAAGGTTATAGATTCCCTTACCCTATTTACCTTGTGATTGTTGTTTGGTGAGGAAGAGCGTAAAGCACGAAGGGTGATGCCGTGTATTGTTTTGGTAAGGACGAGAGTAAAAACACGAAGGGTGATGCCGTGCAAATTGTTGACTTTTGATTCTTGTTGACATTCTGGCTTTGTTACTTCTTTCTGTTATTGAGTATTTCTATCTGAAACTGTTAGCTCCCCATAGCATGCTCTCCCCCCCTCTTAGCTGCTTAAATTCTGTATATTTCCTTTTATTGGATATATCTGCACAGGTTGTTTTCGGTAAGTCCTGTCTAGCCTCGTCACTACTTCGCCGGGGTTAGGCCAGACACTTACTAGCACATGGGGTCGGTTGTGCTGATGCTACACTCTGTGAATATTTTTGCACAGATCCAGGAGCATCTTTTGGATCTCAACAGTAGGATTTGATTGGGAGCTGACTTCAGTCCAGACACACCGAGGTAGCCTTGCTGACATCCGCAGGCCCGGAGTCTCTCTCTCTTTATTCAGTTTGTTATCTTTTGTACCGAACAAACAGTTTATAATTTTCTTTCAAACGATTTTATTTAGTAAATCTTAGAAGTTCGTGAGCATTGTGACACCAATCTTGGGTAGAGGATTATGTTAAACTTTCCGCATTCCTATTCAGTTTTTATATAAGTTAAGACTTCCGCTTGAAATTTTTAATTATGTTGCCTTTATTACATGTTGATAACTAAGGAAAAGAATGTGTGTTAAACAGAAGGTAATCTAAGTTGGCTTTCCTAGCTCCTATTAGTAGGCGCCATCACGACCCCGAGGGTGGGAAATCCGGGCCGTGACAATTGGCCTTCAATTACTTCGAAAATACTTCAAAAAGAACTGGTTAAATAGGCTACACTTGACATAGGAAAAAGAGCTTTGACCATGTCAGCTCCAAACTATAGGCTTCGAGATACTCAGTCACCAAGCCAAACCTCCCGAGGTGCTCGATCATTGCCATATAACGACTCACAATCGAGGTTTTTGTAAAACTATCAAAGAGTCAAGCAAACACAATTTCCAAAGTCCGTAACGAGGTAAAAGTAAAGCCCATATAAAAGGTCGTACCAAACCAATGTGTAAGAGCCACTTCCGTCAGCTCATACTAGAGGTCGTACTGACCCAATGCGTAAGAGCCACTACCGCCAGCCCATACTAGAGGTAGTATCGACCCAATGCATAAGAGCTACTACTGCCAACCCATACTAGAAATCGTACCAACCCAATGTGTAAGAGCCACTGCCGCCAGCCCATAGTAGAGGTTATACCGACCAAACGCATAAGAGCTTAAGGGCCAACTTTAAATTCAAAAACTTAAGGGTCAAATGAGCTCGAGTCAAAACCCGACTCGGAGGCTGAACCTGAAACAGTTAACTAAATATGTCTAACAGCAAAAGCATAAAAGCTCAAATGCCAGCTTATACTAAAAGGTCGTACCGACCAAGCGTGTAAGAGCCTATGGGCCAGCCCAATGATCCCCAGGGCCATACTATAAATTTGAAGATTCCTTTTAACTCGAAGACCAATTCATTAGGCTAACGACTGATAAACATCAAGGCAAAGGGAAATGCATGAAAAATAAAACCGCGAGGCTTCCTTTTATACATATATGTGTTATGAATACAAGCTTTATTTACAAAGTTCTTTGAAAGCACTATAAAAAACAAGAAAAGAAAGGCCTAATCTATGTCCCCCTCGGGGTCTATGGTCTGTCATCCTCTTTCTCGCCATCTTTGGCATCAGACAGAAGGAACTTAGCATCATATTCTTCCGCCTTCGCCTGCTTTATCTCTTTCGAGAGATCGAAGCCCCTGGCATGAATTTCCTCAAGATTTTCCCTCCAAGATTTACACATCACGTACTCTTTATCCCTACTTTCCTGTCGAGAGCCCCCCTCAGCACATCATGAGCGTCGGTAGCATCCTTCAAATAGACGTCCACTTTCTTATTAACCTTAGTTCAAATTACTTCAGCTTCAGCCCGGGCATCCATAACTTCGGCCTTCACCTTCAGTAGCTCAGACTCAATCCTTGAAATCATGTCCGTTCAAACCAAGCTTTTCTCGTGAGCGTTGCGAAGTTGCATATATCTGGGTATCCACCTAAGCCTTTAGCTCATCACACTCGCACTTGGCTTAACCAACTTCGCTCTTAAGGCATTCTAGGTCCTCCGTCTTTTTCTGCAGTTGAAGTAAAAAGACATTAGCCTTAGAAGGCAAAAGAAGAAACACACACTCCCTCGAAAGAAATATTACCTGCTCCTCGAGGTAGCTTTCGTAGTTCAGACATCGACTCGCCTCATACCGCAAGTGTGCCAACTCGTCTTCCCTTTCATCGCAAAGAAGCCCGAGGGATTTCTCCGCATCCACAACTTCTTACAAACTGGTCTCATGATGGAGCAACTCTGACTTGAGCTTGTAAAGAGCCTGTGAAAGAGAAACTCGATAAGAGAGTAAAAATTACAAAACTATAAAACCAATACGATCGGCCAAAACTCACTTCAGAGTAGAGCTGCTGAGCTTCCTCGAAAGTTGAGAGCACATCTACTGGTCTGTCCCCATCAACCCCAGTAGAACCGCCCCGGTCGGGATACGATTGCCCGATATATACAACCCTTGGTGTTGAACATCCCTCGAAATGCCTTCGACGGGAGAAGAAGTCAGCAGCAGAAAACCCTCGTTCCTTAAAGTACCTTTGACGATAAAAGATGACGGTAGTAGAGGAGGGATCGTTTTTCTAAAACTAGAAATCTCGGGCGTTGGGGGTTCGGTTGATACACCCTCTCTAAGCCTTCGGGGTGAACTCGTCTTGCTATAATCCTCGTTGCCCTATGAAGATACTTTCTGCTTATTATTATTATTATTATTATTATTATTATTATTATTATTATTATTATTATTATTTTCCCTCAGCCCTAAAGCCAACGATCTTTCTCCCTCTCCTAGAGGGCACGATCTCGCCTAAAAAAACTCCCGGATGCCTGCGATGACGGAGTTAGTACGCGTAAAAAGAAAGTGCCTTTCAAAAAAGGAGCAAATCACATAGCATTTACTGTGGTGTTTTGCCTCCCATCTACCCTTAGACAAAGCTCTCCACTTACACTCATTATAAGTCGAGTGGGTCGCCAACGTTTGAGCCCAATTCGACAGATCGGGGACCTCGCACGGAATCCATGAAATTGTTGCAGAAAGGTAAAGAAAGGTGCATTTACGGAGCCCGCCTCCACCATAAACAAAACTACAATGGCACAAGTGTACCACTTACGTGTAATATTCCATTCCTCAAGAAATGGAAAAAACTCCACAGGGATAATATCGACAGTCCGTACTCGGATGAATTGGCTCATCCATCCCCGATCCCCATCTTCTTCATCATCAACAATGAAAGGCATGGTGGATCAACATTGTAGGGTTAGTAGACCTTGATGGTGAAAAGGTCGGTACAGCCTGATAAGATGGCTAAGAGTGAATTCAAGCCCTGCTTCTTCCGCAAAGAACCTCATCATCAATACTATCCTCCAAAATGATGGATGAACCTGTGCAAAGGTAACCTGGTACTTTCGACAGAAGTCAAGCACGACCCTATCAAGGGGGCCTAGCGTAAAGGGGTACGTGTATACATTCAGAAACCCCTCAGCATGATCCATGATACTCTCTTCCGGGGAAGGTACCCGTAATACAACCTTCCCCCCCATCCACAATCTTTCCTCACTAACTCAAGGTTACCCTCTCCTACTAAAGAAATAAACTCCGAGGCATACTCCCAATAACCCCGAACATTAGGAGGTTTTTCTAACGGAAAGTCCCCCCTCGAAACGAAATATCCATAGGTTGGCTCGCCTGGCACCAATGGCGCACCGCTAACCAGGTAGGAACCAGAGGCGGAATTCCGTTCTCCTTGCCGAATGGACTCTGACGTAGCAGCCATGACTATGGTAAAACTAGGGAATTGGAGCGGGAATTTGAACAAGGGCCTCAAAGTTGAAATGGTGAAGGACCTAATATAGGAACGAAGAACTCTATAAAGAAGGATAACTATTCGGAATAGCGGAATCTTCGAAAGAGGGAAGACAACCCTATATATGGAGAAAGCGGTGACTATCCGCCTGCCTCAAAGGCCAATTAAGAATTTTGACTAAGCCATTTTTTTGCTTTGGGGATCGAAGACCCCCACATCATTACAAGCCTTAAGATGGTACCCAATCTCAAGGACCTCCGTCAAAAAGAAGATAGGCTCTAAGAAGCCATTAATATCATTACAAGCCTCGAGATGGTACCCAATCTCGAGAACCTCCATCAAAAAGAGGATAGGCTCCAAGAAACCATTGACATCATTATAAGCCTCGAGATGATACCCGATCTCAAGGACCTTTATCAAGAAGAAAATAGGCTCTAAGAAGCCATTAATATCATTATAAGCCTCGAGATGGTACCCAATCTCGAGGACCTCTGTCAAGAAGAAGATAGGCTCTAAGGAGCCATTAATATCATTACAAGTCTCGAGATGGTACCCGATCTTAAGGACTTCTGTCAAAAAGAAGATAAGCTCTAAAAATTGACTCATACAGGCCTAACTTCGAGGTGGTACCCTACCTCAAGGCTTTCTGCTATTGCAAATACGAGTCATCTACCCGATCCTCTGGCCCTCCAGCTACTTGGGCCCGAGCCAATTTGCACTCAAAAACTACTAATAAAACCTTAGGGCTATTTCTCGCCTTCGGATCAAGTTAAATGCCCTCTCGATTATTTTAATCCAGGAACTATCCGAGTCCAGGCGTACCCCCATTCGAGATCTATCTAGGCTAACTTCGCTCCAAATTCGAAACAAATTCTCAAGTCGCCCGAGCTTGAGAGAACTCTCACTCGAGGACTGCCTTCGAAAGCCTAAAGGATATCTTTATCCTCAGGCAACCGAGAAAGTCCCCCCTCGACGAATATTGACGGGGTCTGAAAGGCTAAGTTTCGTTCTAAAAATTCGAAGCCTTACTCTCATTCAAATCAAAGTCGGGGGTCCCGATGGCCTAAGCTCGTATCAATTCAATTCGGGCTTAGCCCGAGGAACGACAAAGGGTTCCACAGGATATCGTATTAACCAATCAAGGATTGGGGAAACACCTACACCCAAACCCGATATTCGGACCGATCGGAGAATCATGCACTCGGATGCTTCACAAATGCAAGTAACAAGAAATCCGGAATAAATCAGGTACAGAATTAAAGAAACACTTTTTTATTAGCAAACGATGATTACAAAAGCCCACGAAGGATCCTTCCACAGAAACAAAGAAGCCAAAGTAAAAAGAAAAAATGTATATAACAGCTACAAGACTAATCTTCTTGTATAGGTACATCCTCGGGGGAAGTGTCTTCGAGAACCATTCCCTCAGGGCCTCATCTTGGCCTCACCAATGGCATATTCAAGGATGAGGAATGAGTAGAGAATAAGGCAGAAGAAGTAGATAAATATGGAGAAAAAGCCATAGCATAACCGGCGAGAGCGTTGCCCTATGACCTTACGGCCATAGGCTTCAAACATGAAAAATAAAATTGGATGAAGAAGATGAAAAGAAAGGAGTTGGAAAATGGTGAAGAATGACTGAGAGAAGTTTTGGTTCAAGAAAACTTCCATTTATAGATGGAGGGTAGCGCAACCAACAGGCGCAATCAATACTCGTTGGAAAGAGTATGTGACAGGCGCAATCAATACTTTTGGGAGACGGATCGGCGGCGACGTTATTACTTTGAAAAAATAAACTGTTAGTGTAATGAATGTTCCTAGGAAAGATGCATCGATGAAACGTCTCATTTATCGCAAAAACTGATGTCATATGCATAACATCGTCACAAGAGGCTCGAGGAGGTCAGTGTCAGAGTCATTTCTTGTAATTCTTATCTAAGAAATGTGGGGACTATCAGTATATGCTTATATCAGAGGGTCCAATTTTCGGTCATTATGACGCTTCGTAAGCACGTTTCCAAAGGCTCGAGGCTATGGTCGAGATTCACACCCGAGGGGCTATCGATGTCCGACCTCGGGGCAATTCAGATTGATGGTTGTGGTGAAAATGTGGGGATGTTCCCAAGGCATGTAGCTAGAGCTGACAAAGTCTAGTAGGCCAGTTCAGACCCGAATCATGCATTAAATGGCTGTACCAGCCCCATATCTTGACAATAAATGCATTTGTACTATGTTGCGATTCCACCTCATATATAAAGGGGATCCTTGTCATTTTGTAAACACATCTGATACACAATATTGAATATACAAGAACATTCTCTCTGCTCTCTAACTATTCTCTTGATCTCATTACTTACATTTATTGCTCATATCCATTGTGTTCTACTTGTTGTTCTTCATTTATTGCTCATTATTGGTCATAAAAGGCTTCCATCAAAGCTATCATAACTATTAATCCTCCATCGGCCACCCTTGGCAGGGCATCTTACTCGACCTCGAGGCCCTAGAAATGCAAGCTTGAGGCCCCGATTATTAGCCATTCGGTTTGATTATCATATTGTTTTCAAGCTATTATCTTGTTTCCAAGTCTTTTACTTAGCATCCATTGCCTAACAACTAGCATAAAAATAGATCACGTATTTTTAGAACCACAAAATCAAACCTAATTGTACTATTTTCAAGGTAAACAAACAAGTATACAGAACAAGCAGGGATTGATTGAGAACTAGTTACCAAATTTATAGCATTAATATACAAACTACTGATTCAGAGTATTAACAAGGAAATCATACTTAAAGCTAAAGCGATATTATGCATTAGAGCATAGAGACAGAATGCAGGAATATCCATATTGAGGACAAGGGTCTACCACACATAATTAGTCATACCAATTGTGGTTAATCAGATAAATTAGGAGCCCGAACTACTTAAAATGAGCATGCTAGTTGAAGGAAACAGACAAGAGCTCAAGTAAACATGCTGGCTAAAATAGCAAACAAGAAGATTGAAACCTAGATATGCTGATTAAAATACTGAACAAGAGGGGGTAAAACATACGCATGTTGATCAAAGGAGTAAACAGGAAGAACAACTAAGTACATAATCAGTTAAACTAGTGCATAAATAGGCATGGATTTAACAACTATGAAGCACATAGATTTTGAATTTCAGAATGATATTGAAATAAGAACATACCAGTTAAGGAAGAAAAGTGCAGAAAGTAAAGCAGGTAGAATTCCATAGTCTAGCCTTGGCTTTCAACCGGCTAGACGAGCAATGAGCATAAGTAGCAGAAAGAGAGATGAAAGAAAGTATGAGTGTGTGTGTGTGTATTTTTGAACTACTGTCCGTGTTCTTGAGAGGTAGAACAAGAGTGTATATATAACACTTAGGGAGAAGAGCAAATAAGGTAAAGAGAATCAGAAGTCATTCAATTAGGGGGCAATCAAATAATCACATAATCAATTCATGTAAGGAAGTCCGGAATAGACCCCTTAATTAGGGGTAATCACATAATGGTCACAACAAAAGGGGTTAATTAGGGTAAGGAATCCAAATCATACCAAATAGGAAATAAATAAGAATCCCAAAACCATACGGATAACTTATTAAGGCAAATGTGATTAATTAAAGTCACAAATAAGGGAACAAATAAGATCTACGCGCACAGGTTTTAATAGGGAAAAATAATAGGAAATAATCAGTAAAATCTTCGAAAGAATGCTGATTTTTGGGAAAGAATTACTCAGATTCCATAAATAGAAATTAAATAAGTAAATCTTCACAAAAATACATAATTCAGCAAGAAAAATAGGTTCGAACCATAAATAGAGATTAATTAGGGCAAAATCTCAAAGAAATACTGGATTTTAACAAGAAAAACATTTAAGCCCAAAAACAGAGTAAACTAATACGACCGGTATCACAGAAATAACAATGTATCGAAACAAAATCAAAGAAACCAGTATATCACACAGAATCAATTAGGGTTTGAACATTCATGCAAAAATCAGTTAAGATGATGAAGAAACAAGTAACTAAACACTGAGAACTTAGAAAAATGAAGAAATGTTTGAGAAGAACCATAGTTTAGAAAGAGTGATTTAAAATCGAAATGATCAATTAAAACAAGAGATTTTTTTCGAAGAAAAATACTTAATAACATTTAAATCACCTCAGATCTATAAAGATCTGAGAAGAACCGACAGTATCAAACTAGGGTTTTCAGAAAAATAGTAGAGGTGAGGAGAATATGTCTAAAACCCATAGATTCATAATAAAATATGGAGAGATCCTTACTTATGAACGAAAAATGGCCTGAGATAGTTCGTAAACAAAGTTTCAAATGAAAACCACTTGGAGTTTCTTGAGATCTTCCCAAGGACTCATGAAGTTGAAGTACCATGGAGCGACATCTGGGTTAAACTTTTAACCAAGTTGATAAAATATGGGGAACGACAGAGGAAGAAGCTTTAGCTGGGCTGAGGAATTTGTTCCTAGAGGACGAGGATATGTATTGCAGTCCAATAATTGACGGGGAGGAGGAAGAAGGCCTCACCATTCTGTCACGCCCCGAACCTAGGGAGACGTGGCTGGCACCCGGTGCTGTAGTGACCCGAGCGAACCACTTTGTAACTCATTCATTCCTTTTTATAACTATCATGGGCCATCATGGCCACAACTCATAATGTAAAATTGTAAGTGGGCAAATGTTATATTAATGAACCATCGTTCATAAAACATGAATACATATGGACCGTCATGGCCTCTGAAATACTGTACATAGTAACCCTATGTCTACAAAGACTTTAAGATTATTTGACCTAAAATGGGATAGGGTACCGGCCTATCCATAAGTCTGTAGCAAAACTCTGACATGTGACTCATAGACTCGGCTGCACTCCGAATGAGATGGAGTCTTACCGATCCTTCATTAAATTCCAATCTCACTTATGATGAAGGCTCGTCAAACTGATTATCTATACCAGCTTGCATGAATGCATCTTCCCCACCAAAAGGACGTCAATACAAATAATGTACTGAGTATGTAAGGCATGTAAATAAGTATATAAAAGATATGGAAGAAAACGTGGAGTAATTGACTCAGCTTGTAAATCTGGATAGCTCTGTAAATCAAAATCATGAAATATCATTAATGTCATGCATATGCATATAAATGTCATGTATTGCATAGGTCTGTACGTACATTACATCATCAAGCCTCTGAGGGCATCCCATCATATCATTTCAACTACTATGGGCAACATCATCATGAAACGCAACATCCCCAGGCAAAAGGGACGTCAGTACAAATAATGTACCGAGTATGTAAGGAATGAAAATCAGTAAATAATAGACATGAGAGAAACATGGAGTAAAAGACTCGACATGTACGTCTGCATAGCTCTGTGAATCATTTCATTTTTATAATGTCATGCATATGCATATAAATGTCATACCATGCATAAGTATATGCGTTCATAACATCATCAAGCCTCTGAGGGCATCCCATCATATCATTTCGACCACTGTGGGCAAATTATCAACGTATACCAGCTGATCAGGTGGTGGTGCGTATATAATGCCATAACCTTTTTCCCATATCCCATATACATATAATATACATATATATGCGTATATAACGCCATATGGTGCCACTGTGGGCAAAATCATCAACGTATACCAGCTGATCTGGTGATGGTGCGTATATAACGTCATAACCTTTTTTCGATATCCCACATACATATATTTACATATATACGCGTATATACCGCAATCTGGTGCCACTGTGGGAAAAATCATCAACGTATACCAACTGATCAGGTGGTGGTGCGTATATAACGCCGTAACCTTTTCTCATATTCCATATACATATATATACATATATACGCGTATATAACACCGTCTGAGTCATGGGTAAATGCACATGTAAATGAGTGCAACGCATGAGATGTACGTTAATAAAACTTCTCGGAACGTCAAAAGACCATTATACCTCTGATTAATATCGTTTTACAGGAATAAATAACATCCTTAACTGATAAGAAAATTTATACGATGCTTGGATAAAGAATAATATGTCTAGTTTTATTCAATTAAGTAATAATAAAATGAAATAAGTAAAATAATTTCCATGCAATGAGAATTCAACAATTCAACCCAACATCTGGAGGAATACATTAAGTATAACTGCAGCCCTAGCCCGTTTATCTGCATAAAGTACCTCAAAAAAGCTATCATGTAACACCAGAAATAAGAACAACTCGAACATATTCCTGTTTTATTCAAAACAAAATACAATTTCTATTGCCTGATTCATATTTTTCTATCCACAAAACAAAAGGTCAAAAAGTCTGTTAACAATGTGCTCCAAAACAAAGGTGGCACCATAATTTGCAAGCAACGAAATAGAACAAAACTTAGTGGTAAATCATGTCATGATAGTATGCGCTAGCAACTATATTGAATTTATATGTACAATTAATTATTATTGAGATGTTGACCCACAAATCAACCTTATATGCAGAGTCCTTATCGCATACTTACCGAATTAACTTAAATCTGAAAGCCATCATACCCCTGGGAGTTGCAACTGTTGTTACACAACTCTTTCTGTCTAACCTCCACAAGATATATAAGGTCAAGGAGACCCATCTGATTATATCATCTCAACCGAGAGTTTCCCTCCTAAGATTGCATTAAAATCTTTTATCAATTCATCTAAATAAGCCACCTCACTTAATGAATTAAAGAGTCACTACTACCTAAGGCATATGCTGCCATGTGGGGGTGGGGATGAGAAAAAGTTTAATCTTTATCCACTTATTAAGTAATTAGGTACTGTTCCGTTACCCGATAATTAACCAATTATCTTGACTTAATTAAAATACTACTAATTTTTAATGCATTTTATGTCTCATATTATAATATACTTAACTATCATGATCATGTGGTACCATATAAATTAATACATACACACTAAATGAACTATTTTTGGTCCGTTAAAGACAGTCTTAGTTGGATTTACTTCAGAATACTTGAAAAATACTTAATTCAAAGTAAATTTTAAATGTGAGAATTTAAGGAAACATAGACTCTTATGAAACACATGAACATACCATTTAGACAATGCATCAATTGGCATTTCATATCCATAACAAAACAAGAACTTTGCAGCTTCGTGCCGAGCTTATTGAACCAAGATTCTTACACCAGTTGAAGTTAAACATGAAAACATATCAAACCACAATGATAAGATAAACAACCCTAATATGATTGGTAGATGTTTGACTCAAAATATTTTAAACTCTTTATAAGAAAATCAATCAAAGAAGATGAAGGGGTTAATCCTAGTTAAGGA
Organism: Nicotiana tabacum; assembly: GCF_000715075.1. Classification (NCBI taxonomy): domain Eukaryota; kingdom Viridiplantae; phylum Streptophyta; class Magnoliopsida; order Solanales; family Solanaceae; genus Nicotiana; species Nicotiana tabacum. The sequence goes on from NC_134085.1 coordinate 70,621,284, forward strand.
TAATTAACTCTAGATCTAAGATGAATAATACGAATTAGAAAATATAGCCGAATATAAATGTTGACAGTGATTATGGCCAGATTTAATAACATGAAGAAAGATGCATTAAGTAACAAAAATGTGAATAAAGGAAAAGATTCACCCGATCTTCAGTGAGACGGATCTTCTTTCGTTTAATAAAGATGAATGATAGGCAAATACAAGAACCTTAGGACGCTTTTGGATCTGATGAAGATATGGGATCACAGATCCTCTTATTTCTTTGGAGAGGTGTGTTTACATATTTTCAAGAAACAGGGAAAGGGAGAGAGAGAGAGAGAGAGAGAGAGCTCGACCCCCTTTTGGGAAGTCCTCCTCTCCTATTTATAAGAGGGGTATCCATAGAAAATCCCTAAAAAAGGTACAATTTAGAGGGAATATTTGGTAGAATATTCCTTTTAAGGATTCTACAAGACTAATTGTTTCATCACTGCTCGACCTCGGCTTTTCTGACCTTGGCCTGTCCGACCTTAGCCTTATTGATGACTGTCCGACCTCGGCTTATCCGACCTTGGCTTGTCCGACCTTGGCCTTACATCTCCACGTGATGAATTTTTCTGATCTAATTTTGACCCAAACAGTTAGGCCCTCCGCTTATCGAGGTCGTCTCTTGGTCGAGCTCGGTGAGCGGACTTCATTAATCGTAGTTCGAGAAATTTGGATGGCGAGGTCGACTAATGTGGATCGCGGCTGAGGGTGCCGATCTTTAGGTCAAAGTGGTATCCCCGCGGGCTGATCTTTAGCAGAGTTTGATCAGGCCCAATGACTCGAGTGATGAGTCGATCGAGAAGATGGTTGAGTTGGGGAAGGATGTCGAGGCCACGATAGCGGCTTTGGCAAGGATGGCGGCATCGGAGGAGGTCACCTACTGTGAATTCGGGAGAGGACGAAGTTGATTTGGACGAGGCCGAACTCTTCTTTTTTGGCGATAGCTCTTGGCCGTCGGGGTGTTATTTCGAGCTAGTCTAAATGTTAACCCGTTGTGGCTCGATCGACGTCGAATTCTTCTTTTTGGCGAAGGCTCTTGTCCTTAAAGGGTGTTATTTTGACTTATCGAAATGTTAACGCGTCATCGTTCGATTGAGGTCAAGCTCTTCTTCTTTGGCGAAGGCCCTTGGCCTTAAGGGTGTTATTTCTAACGTATCGTTCGATTGTTAGAAATAACACCCTTAAGGCCACAGGAAAGGTGTTTGATCGAGGTTGAACTCTTCTTTGGCGAAGGCCCTTGGCCGTAGGGTCGACCTATTCTTTTTTGGTGACGGCCCTTGGCCGTAAGTGTTTACCCCCTCTTTCTTGGCGATGGCTCTTGGCCGTAAGGTCGATTCGAACGAGGCCGAATGTTGTTTCGGATGAGGTCAAATGTTATTTCGGGCTAGGCCGAATGTTGGTTCAGACGAGGCCGAATGTTGGTTCGGACGAGGCCGGATATTGGTTCGGATGTGGCCGAAAGTTGGTTCGGGCGAGGACAAAAGTTGTTTCGGACGAGGCCGAATGTTGGTTCGGACGAGGCCGAATGTTGGTTCAGATGAGGCCGAATGTTGATTCGGAAGAGGCCGAATGTTGTTTCGGTCGAGGCCGAATTTTTATCTTTGACGAAGGCCCTTGGCCTTAAAGGTGTTATTTCGAGCTTGTCGAAATGTCAACTCGTCGTCGTTCGATCAAGGTCGAACTCTTCTTCTTTGGCGAAGGCCCTTGGCCTTAAGGGTGTTATTTTGAACGTATTAAAATGTTAACCCGTCGCCATTTGATCGAGGTCGAACTCTTCTTTGGCGAAGGCACTTAGCCGTAAGGGTGTTATTTTGAGCTCATCGAAATGTTAACCCATAGTCGGTCGATGAATGTCGAACTCTTCTTATTTAGCGAAGGCCCTTGGCCTTAAGGGTGTTATTTCAAACGTATCAAAATGTTATCCCATCATCATTCGATCGAGGTCAAAATCTTCTTTGCCGAAGGCCCTTGGCCATAGAGGTGTTATTTCGAGCTTGTCAAAATATCAACCCGTCGTCGTTCGATCAAGGTCAAACTCTTCTTCTTTGGCGAAGGCCCTTAGCCTTAAGGGTGTTATTTCGAACGTATCAAAATGTTAACCCATCGTCGTTCGATCGAGGTAGAACTCTTCGTTGGCGAAGGCCCTTGGCCATAGGGGTGTTATTTTGAGCTTGTTGAAATGTTAACCCATCATCGTTCGATCAAGGTCGAACTCTTCTTCTTTGGTGAAAGCCTTGGCCTTAAGGGTGTTACTTTGAACGTATCGAAATATTAACCCGTCGTCTTTCGATCGAGGTCGAACTCTTCTTCTTTGGGGAAGGCCCTTGGCCTTAAGGGTGTTATTTCAAATGTATCGAAATGTAAACCCTTTCGTCATTTGATCGAGGTCAAACTCTTCTTTTTTGGCGAAGGCCCTTAGCCTTAAGGGTGTTATTTTGAACGTATCAAAATGTTAACCCGTCATCGTTCGATCGAGGTCGAATGCTTCTTCTTTGGCGAAGGGCCTTGGCATTAAGGGTGTTATTTCGAACAAATCGAAATGTTAACCCGTCGTCGTTCGATCGAGGTCGAACTCTTCTTCTTTAGAGAAGGCCCTTGGCCTTAAGGGTGTTATTTCAAACATATCGAAATATTAACCCGTCGTCGTTCAATCGAGGTCGAGCTCTTCTTCTTTGATGAAGGCCCTTGGCCTTAAGAGTGTTATTTCGAACGTATCGAAATGTTAACCCATCGTCGTTCGATCGAGGTCGAACACTTCTTCTTTGGCGAAGGCCCTTGGACTTAAGGGTGTTATTTCGAACGTATCGAAATGTTAACCCATCGTCGTTCGATCGAGGTCGAACTATTCTTCTTTAGCGAAGGCCCTTGGCCTTAAGGGTGTTATTTCGAACATATCGAAATGTTAACCCGTCGTCGTTCGATAGAGGTCCAGCTCTTCTTCTTTGACAAAGGCCATTGGCCTTAAGTGTGTTTTTTTAAACGTATCGAAATGTTAACCTATCGTCGTTCGATGGAGGTCGAACTCTTATTTGACGAAGGCCCTAGGCCGTAGGGGTGTTATTTCGAGCCTGTCGAAATGCTAACCCGTCGTCGTTCGATCAAGGTCGAACTCTTCTTCTTTGGCGAAGGCCCTTGTCCTTAAGGGTGTTATTTCGAACGTATTGAAATGTTAACCTGTCGCCATTCAATCGAGGTCGAACTCTTCTTCTTTGGCGAAGGCCCTTTGCCTTAAGGGTGTTATTTTGAACGTATGGAAATATTAACCCGTCGTCGTTCGATCGAGGTTGAATGCTTCTTCTTTGGCGAAGACCCTTGGCCTTAAGGGTGTTATTTCTAACGTATCGAAATGTTAACCCATCGTCGTTCGATGGAGGACGAATGCTTCTTCTTTGGCAAAGGCCCTTGTCCTTAAGGGTGTTATTTCGAATGTATCGAAATGTTAACCCGTCTTCGTTTGATCGAGGTCGAACGCTTCTTCTTTGGCGAATGCCCTTCGCCTTAATGGTGTTATTTCGAACGTATCGAAATGTTAACCGTCGTCGTTCGATCGAGGTTTAACTCTTTTTCTTTAGCGAAGGCCCTTGGCCTTAAGGGTGTTATTTCGAACATATCGAAATGTTAACCCGTCATCGTTCGATCGAGGTCGAGCTCTTCTTCTTTGTTGAAGGACCTTGGCCTTAAGTGTGTTATTTCGAACGTATCTAAACGTTAACCCGTCATCGTTCAATCGAGGTTGAACTCTTCTTTGGCGAAGGCCCTTGGACGTAGGGTCGACCTATTCATTTTTTGCGATGGCCCTTGGCCGTAAGGGTCGACCCCCTCTTTCTTGGTGATGGCTCTTGGCCGTAAGGTTGATTCGGACGAGGCCGAATGTTATTTTGGGCTGGGCCTAATGTTGGTTTAGACGAGGTCGAAAGTCGATTCGGACGAGGCCGAAAGTTGATTCGGACAAGGCCAAATGTTGTTTCGTACAAGGCCGAATGTTGATTCGGACGAGGTCAAAAGTTGGTTCGGACGAGGCCAAAAGTTGATTCGGACGCAGCCAAATGTTGTTTCGGACGAGGCCGAATGTTGTTTCAAACGTTGTCGAATGTTATTTCGGACGAGGCCGAATGTTTGTTTAGACGAGGACGAATGTTATTTCGGACGAGGCTGAATGTTGTTTCGTTCGAGGCCAAATTTGTTTTCATGAGCGTAGGCCCTTGGCCTTAAAGGTGTTATTCGAGCTTGTCGAAATGTCAACCCGTCGTTATTTGATCAAGGTCGAACTCCTCTTTTTTGGCGAAGGCCCTTGGCCTTAAGGGTGTTATTTCGAACGTATCAAAATGTTAACCCGTCGTCGTTTGATCGAGGTCGAACGCTTCTTCTTTGACGAAGGCCCTTGGCCTTAATGGTGTTATTTTGAACGTATCGAAATGTTAACCGTCGTTGTTCGATCGAGGTTGAACTCTTCTTCTTTAGCGAAGGCCCTTGGCCTTAAGGGTGTTATTTTGAACTTATCGAAATAACAACCCTTCATCGTTCGATCGAGGTCGGGCTCTTCTTCTTTGGCGAAGGCCCTTGGCATTAAGGGTGTTATTTCGAACGTATCGAAATGTTAACCCGTCATCGTTAAATCGAGGTTGAACTCTTCTTTGGCGAAGGCCCTTGGACGTAGGGTCGACCTATTCATTTTTGGCGATGGCCCTTGGCCGTAAGGGTTGACTCCCTCTTTCTTGGTGATGGCTCTTTGCCGTAAGGTTGATTCGGACGAGGCCGAATGTTATTTTGGGCTGGGCCTAATGTTGGTTCGGACGAGACCGAAAGTTGATTCGGACGAGGCCGAAAGTTGATTCGGATGAGGCCAAATGTTGTTTCGAACGAGGCCGAATGTTGATCCGGACGAGGCCGGATGTTGGTTCGGACGAGGCCAAAAGTTGATTCGGACGGAACCAAATGTTTTTTCGGACGAGGCCGAATGTTGTTTCGGACGAGGCCGAATGTTTGTTTGGACGAGGACGAATGTTATTTCGGACGAGGCCGAATGTTGGTTTGGCCGAGGCCGAATGTTGTTTTGGATGAGGCCGAATGTTGTTTCGGTCGAGGCCAAATTCTTTTTCTTTGGCGAAGGCCCTTGGCCTTAAAGGTGTTATTTCAAGCTTGTCGAAATGTCAACCCGTCGTCGTTTGATCAAGGTCGAACTCCTCTTTTTTGGCGAAGGCCCTTGGCCTTAAGGGTGTTATTTCGAACGTATCAAAATGTTAACCCGTCGTCATTCGATTGAGGTCAAACTCTTCTTCTTTGGCGAAGTCCCTTGGCCTTAAGGGTGTTATTTCGAACGTATCAAAATGTTAGCCCGACGTCGTTCGATCGAGGTTGAACTCTTCTTTGACAATGGCCCTTGGTCGTAGGGGTGTTATTTCGAGCTTGTCGAAATGTTAACTCGTCCTCGTTCGATCAAGGTCGAACTCTTCTTTTTTGGGGAAGACCCTTGGCCTTAAGGGTGTTATTTCAAACGTACCGAAATGTTAACCCGTCATCGTTCAATCGAGGTCGAACTCTTCTTCTTTGGTGAAGGCCCTTGGCCTTAAGGGTGTTATTTCGAACGTATCGAAATGTTAACCTGTCGTCGTTCGATCGAGGTCGAATGCTTCTTCTTTTGCGAAGGCCCTTGGTCGTAGGTGTGTTATTTCGAGCTTGTCGAAATGTTAACCCGTCGTCGTTCGATCAAGGTCGAACTCTTCTTCTTTGGCGAAGGCCCTTGGCCTTAAGGGTGTTATTTCGAACGTATTGAAATGTTAAACCGTTGTCGTTCGATCGAGGTCGAACTCTTCTTATTTGATGAAGGCCCTTGGCCTTAAGTGTGTTATTTCGAACATATTGAAATGCTAACCCGTCGTTGTTCGATCGAGGTCGAACACTTCTTCTTTGGAGAAGGCCCTTGGCCTTAAGGGTGTTATTTCGACCTTGTCAAATTGTTAACCCGTTGTCGTTTGGTTGATGTCGCTCTTCTTTTTTGGCGAAGGCCCTTGGCCTTAAGGGGTGTTCCCTAGGGGAGTCCCAGTTTGCTTAATTTTGCTGGCATTGGAGAATACGATGTATTTCTTGGGGGAGTTCCAGTTTGCTTAATTTTGCTTGCATTGGAGAATACGTTGTATTTCCTGGGGGAGTCCCAGTTTGCTTAATTTTGCTTGCATTGGAGAATATGTTGTATTTCCTGGGGGAGTCCCAGTTTTCTTAATTTTGCTTGCATTGGAGAATATGTTGTATTTCCTGTGGGAGTCCTAGTTGATTTGGTCTCTCGGTGTCTTCGGATTTTTTTTATGATGATGATCATTTCTCGTTCTTGTCTCTGGGAGAATGCTCCTGCTTCTATTCCATTTAGAAAAATAGTCAGTTAAACCAATGAAATCGTTCATTACCTCAATTTGATCGGTCGGCGAGTGGAGAGGACGGGCCACGTTCACTCCTCTGGTTATGCGTTTAGTGGCCGCTACCAGTTTGGCAAGGCCGTTTGCTTCGATATCCTGTGCTCGAGAGATTTGATCAAGCTGGCATTCACCGAATTCGGGTAACAGCTTGCGGATCTCTGTGTGGTATTATTGCAATATTTGTTTCTTGATTTGGAAAGTCTCTGTGACTTGATTGACAATGAACACTCCTAAATATATCCATGTTTGATTGTTTCAAAGTTGTAGAGTGGCCGCAGAACCAAATGTAACACAATCCGGTAAGAAAGCCACCAATCTTGGTGCCTTTTTAATAAACGTTTACCTTATATATATGACAACGAAAAGTTGGTAGATGTAAATGAATACTAGCTGTAAGCTTTCTCGCTCACTAGTTAGGTGAGCAAATAAGTGGTGGAGGCATTTGCATAGGTAGGATAAGCCGTAACTGATTATAGTGTCACTGTTTGGTTGGTTGGTTTCGTATGCAGCTCTAAATGGTCCATGAGAGAATTCAATATATCAGCAGTCTATGTAAAACTCATTTGTGTACTATCCATATACTTGGTAAACTCAAGGACGACTATAATGGCCCTTCAAACTTGGCGCAGGGTGCCAGTTAGACACCTTAACTTTGTAGAGGTAGATAGGACCTCAACTAAGACTTTTATTATTTCAGAGAAATCAAATCAAATAAGCAAAAAAGCAAGTCAAGTGAAAGGAAAAAAAGGCGAGATATTACGATCAAAATCAGGAGCAGATTCTTGATTTGTCTCGTTTATAGAAAATAATATTTAATAATGTAATATTATATTTTGAAGAAATGGTTGGTTATAAGAAGTCGTGCTAGTGTTAGAATGTTGTAGTAGGAGTACTTTTCCATTCCCTCCATTTACAGTAACCAGCATGGATTAAAGGGATGAGAATTAAAAAATACGAATGATTAGGTTGAAGATATCACTCATCTGGATTGAATATATTATCCATATATTTTTATAGATCTAGAGAAAACTAGAATCTTAACTAGAAAATCCCCACAGACGGTGCCAAATTGTTTGACTTAACAAATTTTAAACTCTTTCAAGCAAATCAATCAGAGAAGATGAAGGGGTTAATCCTAGTTAAGTATAATTAACCATAGATCCGAGATGAATAATATGAATTATAAATAGCCGAATATAAATGTTGACGGCGATTATGGCCAGATTTAATAACATAAAGAAAGATGCATTAAGTAATAAAAATGTGAATAAAGGAAAAGATTCACCTTTTCTTCAGTGAGACGGATCTTCTTTCAATTAATAAGGATGAATAATAGGCAAATACAAGAACCTTAGGACCCTTTTGGATCTGATGAAGATATGGGATCACAGATCCTCTTATTTATTTGGAGAGGTGTGTTTACATATTTTCTAGAAATAGGGAGAGGGAGAGATAGAGAGAGTGCTCTACCCCCTTTTGGGAAGTCCTCCCCTCCTATTTATAAGAGGGGTATCCATAGAAAATCCCTAAAAAGGTACAATTTAGAGGGAATATTCAGTAGAATATTCCTTTTGAGGATTCTACAAGACTAGTTGTTTCATCACTGCTCGACCTCGGCTTGTCCAACCTTGGCATGTCCGACCTCGGCTTTATTGATGACTGTCCGACCTAGATTTGTCCTACCTTGGCCTGTCCGACCTCGGTCTTATTGATGACTGTCCGATCTTGGCTTGTCCGACCTTGACCTCACGTCTCCGCGTGCCGAATTTCTCTGATCTAATTTTGACCCATATAGTAGACACTCACATTTTTTGCCAAATACTAATATGATGTGGTAAAAAATCTTTTGTCAAATACACATTTGACCAGTTAATCCATCTCAAGACAATCCAATTTAACTCCTTTTAAATAAAAAAAAACATGTTCAATGATCTTAAACTATGAAATAGAGTACAAGAGAGTAGAAAGAAAATGCAAGCTCGGGTTTCTCACTGAACCATTCTCAAACTATAAAACATAAATTATTATTTTCTTACAAAAGAATACCAAAAAATATTTACTTATTTCTTTCAGACATCTCAAGAGTTCTTAAACTTTAATTTTCATATCCTTATATTTATTCTTGCTTATGAAGAAGAATTAAAACAAAATTAAAGTAGATTGCATAGAATAATGATGACAAAGTGAATCATTACATTACAAAGCATAAAAAATCCTAAAACTTTAACCTAATATTAAAGTACGAGATGTAACACATTCAGACTGTGGAAAAGGGAGTCGTTCTTAGGAATTAGACCGCCACACCATCCCGGGCCCGGCAAGTCCCTAGGTAGCTTGGCATTTAGCCTAATTTACTTCTATAGTCGCGTTAGGAATTTCAAATGTTTCAGCAATTTTGTTTTAAAGACGCATTTTGTTTCAAAATAATTGCTCGATTCATTAAGCCGTATTTGTTTTGGATATTTTCGAATTTAATCAATGCATCGCTATTTATTATTCATTATTATCTTTCACATTTTCTTTCTACAACAATATTATTACCTTTCCTGATGAACCAAACACTGTGACATGTAATGAGACAACGCAATATAAGGATAGTGACTCGGAGGAAGAAGAAGAAATACCTGAAGAAATTGTCAGAGAGGTGGAGAACTTTGAAAATAAGCCTAAGTCCAACCTGGACGAAACCGAAGCAGTGTATTTGGAAGACGCCGAGATCGTCAAGGAGACTCGCATAAGCATTCACTTATCACCGACAGAGATGGAGGAGTACATTCGTTTCTTGAAGGAGTATGAGGATATCTTTGCATGTTCAAATGATGACATGACCGATTTGAGCACATCCATAGTGGCTCACAAGTTGCCTACCAAACCAATGTGTCCGCCAGCAGAAACTCAGAAAGTTCAAACAAGATATGAGCCTGAAAATCAAGGAGGAAGTTACTAAGCAGAATAAATCAAAAGTCCTCAGGGTAGTTGAGTACCCAACCTGGTTAGCCAACATTGTGGCAGTTCCGAAGAAAGATGGGAAAGTCAGAGTATGTGTTGACTATCGAGACTTAAACAAAGCAAGTCCCAAGGATGACTTCCCCCTGCCAAAAATATACACATCCTGATCGACAATTGCGCCAAGCATGAGCTCCAATCCTTTGCAGATTGCTTCGCAGGTTATCACCAAATCTAGATGGAAGAAGAAGACGCAGAGAAAATAACTTTTATTACACAATGTGGGGTGTATTGCTATATGATGATGCCATTTGGTCTAAAGAATGTTGGGTCCATTTACATGAGAGCCATGATGACCATCTTCAATGATATGATACACATAGAAATAGAGGTTTATGTTGACGACGTCATTATCAAATCCAAGAGGGTCGTAGATCCCATAGCAGACTTGAGAAATTTCTTTTACAGGTTAAGGAGGTACAAGTTAAAACTGAACCCCACAAAATGTGCATTCAGGGTTCCCACAGGAAAGTTATTGGGATTCATTGTCAGCCATTGGGGAATTGAGTTGGACCCATCCAAAGTTAAGGATATTCAAGAGTTACCGCCACCAAGGAGCAAGAAGGACGTGATGATCTTCCTAGGACGTCTCAACTATATCAGTTTCTTCATAGCACAATCCACATTTATATGTGAACCCATCTTCAAGATGTTCAGGAAAGATGCCGAAACAAGTTGGACCAAATATTGTCAGAAGGCTTTCGATAAAATCAAGGAGTAGCTGTCCACACCACCAGTCCAGGTCCCATCGAAAATTGGGCAACCTTTGCTACTCTATCTATCTATGTTATATGGAGCTTTCAGATGTATTTTGGGACAACATGACGAAACAGGGAGAAAGGAGCAAGCCATATACTACTTGAGTAAGAAGTTCACACCTTACGAAGCACGATATTCTCTATTGGAATGCACTTGTTGTGCTTTGACTTGGACGTCTCAGAAATTGAGGCATTACTTCTGTGCCTATACCACATACCTCATATCCAGGATGGACCGACTAAATTACATATTTCAGAAACCCATGCCGACAGGAAAATTAACCAAGTGGCAAATATTGTTAGGTGAGTTTGACATCACCTGTGTAACTCAGAAGGCGGTCAAAGGACAAGCATTGGCATACCATCTTGCTGAAAATCCTGTGAGAGAAGAATACGAACCCTTGAAAATGTATTTTCCTAATGAAGAAGTGTCATTCGCAGGAGAGGACATTACTGAAGCATACGACGGTTGGAGGATGTTCTTTGATGGAGCTGAAAATATCATAGGAGTGGGCATTGGAGCAGTTTTGGTATCAGAAACAGGTCAGCACTACCATGTATCTGCGAAGCTTAGATTTCCATGCACCAATAGTATGGCAGAATATAAGGCTTGCATCATGGGGCTCAATTTGGCCATCTATGTGAATGTACAAGAGCTGCTCGTAATTGGCGATTCGGATCTTCTTGTACATCAGATTCAAGGAGAGTGGGCTACGAAGAACACAAAGATACTATCATACCTGTATCATGTACAGGAATTGATGAAAAGATTCACACATATAGAATTCAAACATGTACCCAAAATTCAAAATAATTTTGCAGACGCACTAGCCACTTTGTCATCAATGATACAACATCCAGAAAAGAATTTCATTGATCCCGTCTCGGTGAGAATTCATAATCACCAGGCTTACTATGCTCATGTTAAGGAGGAAACGGATAGAAAACCTTGGTTCCACTACATCAGAGAGTACTTGGCAGAAAGAGGATACCCAGAGCATGCGAACCATACTCAAAAACGCACACTTCGGAGGTTGTCCAATCAATTCATCCAAAGTGGAGGAACCCTGTATAAAAAAACCCTTGATCTGGGGTTGTTAACGTGTGTTGACGCAAAGGAAGCTTCCAGATTGCTTGAGGAGATACATGCTGGAACTTGCGGACAGCACATGAATGGTTTTGTTCTAGGTAAGAAAATACTCAGAGTTGGATATTTTTGGATGACTATGGAGATAGATTGCATCCGATATGTACAAAAATGCCACCAATGTCAGGTACATGCAGACATGATAAGGGTACCACCTAATGAGCTCAATGCAACAAGTGCATCTTGGGCTTTTGCTTCATGTGAAATGGATGTCATCGGTCCGATCGAGCCCACTGCTTCAAACGGGCACAAATTCATTTTAGTTGCCATTGACTACTTCACAATATGGGTAGAAGCCACATCTTACAAAGTTCTAACCAAGAAAGTCATTGCAGACTTTGTCAAGGATCGTATTGTTTGTCGATTCGGAGTTCCTGAGTTCATTATCACTGATAATGCCACCAATCTCAATAGCGACTTGATGAAAGTCATGTGCAAAACCTTCAAAATCAAGCACAAAACACTACAGCATACATGCCTCAAATGAATGGAGCTGTGGAAGCTACTAATAAGAATATCAAGAAGATATTAAGGAAGATGGTAGGAAACCACAAACAATGGCACAAGAAGTTACCCTTTTCTCTATTGGGGTACTGCACTACAATCCGCACATCAACTGGAGCAACTCCCTATTTACTAGTTTATGGTACCGAAGTTGTCATTCCAACCGAGGTATAAATCCCATCTTTAAGAATCATACAGGAAGCCGAACTCAGCGATGCAGAATGGATAAGGAGCCGTTATGAGCAACTGGCCCTTATAGATGGAAAAAGAATGAACGCATTATGTCACGGACAGCTTTATCAGAACAAAATGTCCATAGCTTTCAACAAAAGGGTCAAACCAAGGCAGTTTGTACCAGGACATTTGGCACTGAAGAACATCTTCCCGCATTAAGATGAAGCCAAAGGGAAATTCTCTCCCAACTAGCAAGGCCCCTACATGGTTCTTATGATGCTAACAGGAGGAGCACTCATACTTGCAGAAATGGACGGAAAAGTCTGGCCAAAACCAATTAATTTAGACGCATTCAAGGAGATATTATGTTTAGACTGTTTACATTTCTTCATCTGATGTATTTTAACTACGCTTGACCGGATTCCCGTTTAAGAGGGGATATGTAGGCAGCCCTGTGGGATCGGTCATATCATAATAAAATTTTCATTCCCCTCCCCCCCCCCCCCCGGAACCAGAAACTAGGGCAAAATTTTTAGGATTCTTAAAATTCCGGAGCAAGTCCAGCGGAGCCATCACATGCCAGAAAGTCATAAATTGGTTAACAAACTGCAGCAGAATTTTGAGAAGGATTCTCAAAATTCTGAAGAAGGTGCAACAAGTTTCGTCACTCGTAAGTGGCCGAAGGATCATTTACCAAACTGGGGCAGAATTTTGAGGAGGACCCTCAAAATTCTAATACAAGAAAGCTGCAATGCCTCTGATATGTGTTACAGTCATTAGTTCATCTAAATTTACTCAATATTTCACTGTGTTTTCTAAAATAACTCTAGTCTCATCAATAAATACATATTTTCAAAAACTCTATTTCCGTGATAGCCAGGTGTTACCTAGGGAAACTTAAACAAGGCCTCCAGAATGGAGCAAAGCCAACAGACGAAGGCACGAACCAACCTCCCCTTACAAAACTTACAATTTTTCTTTGAGCACAAGCACATCTGATGTAATAGTAACATTCACAAATATATACATGCAACAAAATCACTATCAATTGGGCAGTCAAACACCGAATATATATCCATCTAAGAAATATTCTATGCCTATTTGCTAACTGTTCACTGCAAAAGGCTAAGCATTGCCTTCTATTTGCATGGGACTAAGCCCTGTCCCGAACCTTGCATGAGGCTAAGCCCTGCATCTATATTTGCATAAGGCTAAACATTGCCTTCTCTTTGCATGAGACTAAGCTCTATCTCCAATCTTGCATGAGGCTAAGACCTATCTCCATATTTGCATAAGGCTAAGCATTGCCTTCTCTTTGCATGAGACTAAGCTCAGTATCGATTCTTGCATGAGGCTAAGCCCTGCCTCCATATTTGCATAAGGCTAAGCATTGCCTTCTATTTGCATTGGACTAAGCCCTATCCCGAACCTTGCATGAGGCTAAGCCCTGCCTCCATATTGGCATAAGGCTAAGCATTGTCTTCTCTTTGCATGAGACTAAGCCTTGTCTCAAATTTTGCACGAGGCTAAGCCCTGCCTCCACGTTTTCATAAGACTAAGTACTGCCTTCTCTTTGCATGAGACTAAGCTCTGTATCCATCTGCATAAGGCTAAGCTCTACCTCCAAATTTGCATAAGACTAAGCTCTGCCTTCCATCTACATGGGACTAAGCCCTGTCCCGAATCTTGCATGAGGCTAAGCTCCGCCTCCTACTTGCATAAGGCCAATTATCGCCTTTATTTGCCGAGACTAAGCACTGTCTCTAAATCACTATCTATTGGCTCCTCTTTCGATCTAAGCTCTACCCTCAACCTCACAATACTAAGCCTTGTCTTGTTGATTTTAGCATCCCATTATTTGTTTACCGTGAAAATCGTAAACACAATTGAATTTTTTGATAGGACTCTAAAAATACATGATCTATTTTTATGCTAGTTTGCTAAACAGTTGTTGCTAAGCATATGAGGTTTAGAGACGAAATGAAGTTAATGAGGGAGCTATAACTAAACTGATAGGCCAGTTACTTGGGATCTCGGGGTTTTTGATTTTGGGCCTCGAGGTCGATCCCGGGGCTCGACCACGAGCTATTGAGGATAATCGGGGGAGGGATAACAGTTATGAGGTGATTAAAGAGGGCTCTTTATGGCCAATGATAAGCAATAAATGATGAACAAATATGAAGATAATAAACGAAAGCTATAATATAAAGAGAGTATGTTAGAGAGTGAAATAGAGAGTTCTTGTATATTTTTGTGTGGAGTAACTGATGTAACCAACCCTTAAAAAGTGATAGGGATCCCCTTTATATAGGAGGGAAATCCCATTATGGTACAACAAGCATTAATTAAAAAGATACGGATATGCGACAACTAGATGACACCCTGACTCGGGTCTTAGAGTAGCTCTCTAGGCTCTGTCAGTCCTCGCCACATGCCTTGGGAAATCCTCGTTTCTACCGTGATCGTGGTCAACATTTTCCTAATACCGAGTGTCGACGAGACTCGATGGAGGAGACTCGATCATAACTTTATAGCCTCGAGACTTCGAGATGGTCTTCTGAGGTGCTTTGATAATGAGAAATTGGACCCTCCAATTTCACCGTACACATTATTGCATCTCATGAGCTGAAATATCGCCAACTTGTCCAAAGGCTACATTGTCTAAAGCCATAATCCTCGTAGCCGTAAGACACAATTACATGGCCTGAGGATCTCTAAAAGTTGCACATCATTATTCAAAGGCGTCATGGTTCAGAGGCACCATTTTCTTGGCCCGAGAACATCATTTCATGGCATGCGAATCTCCTATCTCACAATTCATGGCCCAGGACATCATAATCTAAGGACATCATCTGCACTATCCAAAGACAATATTTCATAGTCCAAAGGGAATTTGCATCATCTATATACTCGCACTCATTGTGTTTTAAGTTTTGCAGGTAATCCAGGAGGTAACCGTTCTTCAAATAGGAGTAGCCTTCGCTCCGATTTCTGCTCATGCCATTTTCACTTTGCCATTCATAACCGATTCTCATGAGTTACCCATACTACTCTGTATTATCCAGCTATCTACCCTATAATACACATGTTACATTCCAGATTCGCAACCGTAATTACATCCGACATTACCCTTCACAAAAGAACCTTTGATGAAATTGGCCACCATTCCTACAACAACTCCATCGGCTTCATTCACCTGTTACATCTCGTGTTTTCATACATTAAAAGTTTCGTCTTCAGTTAATTGACGTAGACTCGAAGATGAGATCATCTTGACGTTAACGCATTTACGCTATTTATAACAAGCGATAAATAAGTATCATGAAGGA
Organism: Nicotiana tabacum; assembly: GCF_000715075.1. Classification (NCBI taxonomy): domain Eukaryota; kingdom Viridiplantae; phylum Streptophyta; class Magnoliopsida; order Solanales; family Solanaceae; genus Nicotiana; species Nicotiana tabacum. The sequence goes on from NC_134085.1 coordinate 70,636,639, forward strand.
TAAAGGGCATAGGAATTAAAGAAAATGAGAGTCGTTGAAGGTTGCCGATTTGGGATAAAATACGGGTCGAGTGATAATATCTGATATTTATGGACTAGTACCATACAAGGTACCATATGAACACGGTAGTATTATGTATAAAGTATATTAAAAATAAGTAGAATTTTAGGTAATTTGAGATAATTCTTAATTATACGGGTAATTAATTAATTACCGGGTAACTGGACCTTACCTAATTACCAAATAAGTGGATAATGACTAATATTTCCCAACCCACCCCACGTGGAAGCCCACTATCTCTATGTATACATGACTTTTACAATTGAGCTTAGGTGGCTAGATAAGGATAATAGGAATTTAATAAAGACTTGTTACAAGTCTTGATTCCATCTTTCATTTGGACAAAAATCAGAACATGAGAATCATATATCAAGTCTAGTCTCTATTTTCATTTTGAAAAAGAGTAACGTTACTCATTAAAGCAACAAGAATACTTCCTTTCTTGGTTTGAAAAGTTGGAGAACAAAAGCTTAACAAAAATCGTTCCTCACTTCAACAAGCAAGAAGCTTGAAATTTTCGTTCAATTTGTTCAAAGAAGCAGAAGCTAAATCGTTCAACAATATTAAAAAGCAGAAGCTTAATCTGATTTTTGGTGTTCTAAGTTCAATCCACAAACGTTTCCAAAATAATATTATACAAAGTTTTACCTACTCCAGGTATGTTAAGGCCATCCTTTCTTTCTTTTGGCGTGGTCCAAATTATATGGAAGAAACGAGCAAACACACAGTTTCCATAAATTACTCTATTCATAGAAATAATAGTGGTGTCTATTTCTTGATTCCCCATGAGAATTATCATTATCTTCTCTATTCACGAGTCTTAGAATAATATGCAGTTGAAAGAGTTTATCCGGAAGGAATATTGAGATTATTACGTATTTTTCATGCATTTGACCCATTTATAAATGTGCATTGACCCATGACCAGATGGCGTTATATACACGTATATATGTAAATATATGTATATGGGATATGGGAAAAGGTTACTGCGTTATATACGCACCACCACCTGATCAGCTGGTATATGTTGATGATGTTGCCTACAATGGCCGAGACGATATGATGGGATGCCCTCAGTAGCTTGATGATATTATGTACACCTATACCTTTGCATGACACGACATTTATACGCATGTGCATGACATTATAAATGTTTCAGAATTTATAAAGTTATTCAGATTTAAAGATGTTTATCTTTATTCCATTTTTTATCTATGTCATTTACGTTCTAATTTGCATGCCTTACATTCTCAGTACATTTTTCATACTGATGCCCTATTTCACGGGGCCTGCGGTTCATGCCCGCAGGTGCAGGTAGGCAAGCTGACCGTCCCCCTCCTTAGTACCTTGATCAGCAAAAGTTGGCGTACTCCACTTGATCCGGAGCTGCTTTTGATTTTGGCATGATACGTTTGTATATATATGGGTATGACGTGTCTTAGTCCCGTATTTGTACAGTTATATTTCTATTAGAGGTGTATAGACAGTATGTCTAGTTGGGTTGTATGTGGCATTGTCGGATTTCAGTTTTGGATGTATAGTTGTCTATAGCAGCATTGCCGGCTTGCCCACTATATTCTGCATGTATACGTACATATGCCTTGTTGGCAGGTTTCCTTCATGTATGTTATTTTCGTAATTCTGTAGATGTTATCCAGGTTCATATCTTAGACGCATGCTTAGGTGTGTTTGACAGGCAGGACTTAGGCACTCGTCGCGGCGTATCAGTTTGGGTCGTGACAAAAGTGATATCAGAGCAGTTCTGTCCTAGGGTTGTCTACAGACCATGTCTAGTAGAGTCTTGTTTATGGGTGTTTTGTGCACCACACTTATAAACAGGAGGCTACATGACATATAGGATGTTATCCTCTCTTCATATCTTAGATCATGCAATATAAGAAATTCATGTTCCTAACGATATGTTATATTTTCAGCGATGCCTCCAAAGACTACAGCCGCCCAGAAAGGAATGTTCGTGGCTGGTGAGACTACTAGTCAAGTGCCACAAGTTACTAGGGCTTCGGGAGAGTCTCATAGTGAGATTCCATCTAAGACTTCACATATCCCCTCCTTTCCATAAGAGCTTTGAGGGGCACCAGCCCCAGCGCCCGCCCCTATACATTCAGCACCTCAAGCGAATGCACCAATTCAGGAGATGAAAGATGTTATTCAACTATTAACCAGATTAGTAGTCACACAAGCTCGACGTCAAGAAATAGGTGTTGGTCATGCAGATAGGTCCGTCAGTGCGAGGGTGCATGACTTCATTAATTTAGACCCTTCGGTATTCACTAGGGGAGATCTGAATGAGGACCTCATATGTTTATTGATAGAATGCAGAGGACGTTAAGGGCAATGAAGGCCACTGCGACTGAGTCAGTTGAGCTAGCTTTCTATAGACTCCGAGATGTTGCAGTTAATTGGTACGTGTCTTTGGAATTGTCCAGAGGTGAGTATGCCACTCCAGCAGTATGGCAGAAGATTACAGAAGCTTTTCTTCATCATTATCTGCCAGTAGAGCTTAAACAGGCTAGAGTTGATAGGTTCTTGACCATTCAGCAGGGTAACATGAATGTTCGGGAGTACAGTTTTCAGTTTGATTCGTTAGCTAGGTATGCACCCACTATTGTATATAAGATGGAGGATTGGGTTCACCGATTCGTGATGGTATTAGAGTCGCACTTGCTTAACGATTGTATGTCGGTCTCACTTCAGCCAGACATGGATATTTCTCGTATTTAGGTATACGCTCAAGGTGTAGAGTAGCGTAAATAGAAATAAAGGGCCGATCGTGAGCATGATAGGGCCTAAATAAGAGAGCGAGGTCTTCGGGTCCATCTGGTGAGTTCCGAGGTTGTCAGAGGCAGCAGTACCCAAGGTATCCAGCCCAGCCATCGGCTAGCGCGTCCCCTCAGTTTAGCGGTAGGAGATTTGATCGTTCCTCATATTCAGGGTCTTGTTAGAATTTCAGGCCCTCAGGTTCTCAGTATATGGGTGAGTCAAATCAGATGAGGCCGCCCTTTCCACGATGTGCTCAATGTGGTAAGCAGCATACCGGGCAGTACCGTATGGGATTATGTATTTGTTATACTTGTGGTTATCCGGACCACGTTATGAGGGATTGTCCGATGAGAGGTGATGCAAGCATAGCTCAGCCAGCGGGATCTGTAGCTGGTTCGTCATCATCAATAGGCCCCCTGGGCAAGGCCCACAAGCACCAATGAGTCATGGTAGAGGCAGAGGCAGAGCATCTAGCTCGAGCAGTCCTCAGAACCACATTTATGCGTTTGCAGGATGGCAGGACCAGAAGTCATCGTCTGATGTTGTTACATGTATATTATCAGTCTCCTCATATGATGTATATGAACTGATTGACCCAAGTTCCACCTTATCATATGTTACCCCATTGGTTGCTAGTAAGTTTGAAATAAAATATGAATTGGTTAAACCATTTCAGGTGTCTACACTTGTTGGGGACTCGGTGATAACTGAGCAAGTATATAGGGGTTGTATATAGTAGTTCATGGTCGATCTACCGTAGCAAATCTAATAGAGTTAGATATGGTAGAATTTGATGTTATAATGGGTATGGATTGGTTGGCTTCTTGTCATGCCAACGTTGATTGTAGATCAAAGATAGTCCGATTTCAATTTCTAGGGGAGCCTGTTTTGGAGTGGAAAGGTAATATGGCATCGCCGAGAGGAAGATTCATTTCCTATCTCAAGGCAAGGAAGATGATCAGAAAGGGATGTATTTATCACTTAGTTCGGGTTCAGGATGTGGAAATGGAGTTACCAACCATTCAGTCCATCCCAGTGGTTAATGAGTTTCCTGATGCTTTTCCCGATGAACTTCCGGGGTCTTCCGCTAGAGCGAGAAATTGAGCTTGCTATTTACATACTACCAGATACTCATCCAATATCTATTCCTCCCTGTAGAATGGGGACCGTAGAGCCGAAAGAGTTAAAGGAACAGCTAAGGGAGTTGCTTGAAAAAGGATTTATCAGACCTAGCATATCACCCTAGGGAGCACTCGTGTTATTTATGAGGAAGAAAGATGGTTCCTTACAGATGTGTATCGATTATAGACAGTTGAATAAGGTGACGATCAAGAATAAGTACCCGCTCGCGAGGATTGACGATTGATTTGATCATTTGCAAGGTGCCAAGTGTTTTTCAAAAATAGACTTGAGGTCCTGATACCATCAAGTAAGGGTTAAAGAGGAATATATTACCAAAATAACATTTAGAATCAGATACAGGCACTTCGAGTTTCGTGTTATGTCATTCGGTTTGACCAATGTCCTAGCAGTATTCATGGATTTAATTAACCGTATGTTCAGGCCCTTTTTAGATCTGTTCGTAATTGTATTTATCGACGATATATTGGTGTATTCTCGTTTAGAGGCCGAACATGTAGATCATTTGCGTAGTGTGCTCAAAACTCTACAAAAAGGGAAGTTGTATGCAAAATTTTCCAAAATGTGAATTCTTGTTAAACTCTGTAGCTTTCCTTTGGCATATCATTTCGGGTGAAGGCACTTGGGTGGATACACAAAAGATTGAGACAGCAAAGACTTGGCCTAGACCCACAACACCGACGGAGGTTCGTAACTTTCTCAGTTTGGCAGGTTATTACAAGAGATCTGTAGAAGGATTATCTTCCCTTTCAGTACCTTTAACAAAGTTGACTCATAATGGAGCAAAGTTTCAATGGACTGACGCTTGCGAACGGAGTTTCCAGGCCTTAAAGGGCATAATAACTTCAACACCAGTTCTAACGCTCCCAGAAAGGACCAATGGTTATGTGATCTATTGTGACGCTTCAGGCATTGGGTTGGGTTGTGTGTCGATGTAGTATGGTAAGGTTGTGGCTTATACTTCTAGAAAACTAAGAAAGCACAAGAAGAACTACCCGACCTACGATTTAGAGTTAGCCGTGGTGATTCATTCACTAAATATGTGGAGGCACTACTTGTATAGCATTCATGTTGATATCTATACGGATCATAAGAGCCTCCAGTAAATCTTCAAGAAAAAGGAATTGAATCTACATCAAAGGAGATCGTTGGAGCTACTTAAGACTATGACGTTGATATTTTGTACCATCCGGGGGAAGGCAAACATAGTTTTCGATGCCCTCAGCCGTAGATTTATGGGTAGCCTATCGTATTTATTGCCAAAAAAGAGGGGAATAGCCCACGAGGTTCATCATCTAGCTAGTCTTAGAGTTCGGTTACTGGACTCATGTGATATTGGAATTACTATTTAGGATACAACAACATCCTGTTTAGTAACTGAAGTAAAGAAATGCCAGTACAAGGATCTTGTGTTAGTTCATTATAGGGGTACCACCCTTCAGAAGGAGAAGACACCATTTGGAATTACAGAAGATGGGGTCATCAGATATCAAGGACGATTATGTGTCCCTAATGTTGCAGGGCTACGTCGGTAGGTTATGGAAGAATCTTACTATTCTCATTATTCTATCCATCCAGGAGCAACCAAGATGTATCATGATATCAGGGAAGTGTATTGGTGGGACGGAATGAAAAAGGATATAGCAAAATTTGTTGCTCAGTGTCCTAACTGTTAGCAGGTTAAGATTGAGCATCAAAAACCTGGTGAATTATTGCAGGCAATGAAGATTCCAACTTGGAAATAGGAAATGATCAATATGGATTTCATTGTGGTCTTACCTTGTACCAAGCGTAGGTTTGATTCGATATGGGTGTTTGTTGATAGGCTTACAAAGTTAGCCCATTTTCTACCCGCCAGGACTACATATTCCTTGGAGGATTATGCAAGTCTTTATATGAAGGAAATAGTACGACTGCATGGTGTCTGTGCATCTATTATCTCAGATAGAGGAGCTCAATTTGCAGCTAACTTCTGGAGGTCCTTCCAAAAAGGATTGGGGACTCAATTAAGTCTTAGTATAATATTTCATCCCAGACAGACGGACAAGCTGAGCGTACTATTCAGACACTGGAGGATATGTTATGAGCTTGTGTAATAGACTTCAAAGGTAACTAGGATGATCATCTGCTGCTTATTGAGTTCACATATAATAATAGTTACCATTCTAGTATTCACATGGCTTCATACGAAGCTCTTTACGGATGAAATTATAGGTCGCCTATAGGGTGGTTCAATTTTGGAGAATCTGGATTACATTGGTCAGACCTGGTTCAGCAAGGCATAGAAAAAGTAAAGCTTATCCGGGATAGACTATTGACAGCTCAGAGTTGTCAGAAGTCATATTCTGACGTGCGGCGTCGAGATTTAGAGTTCGGGGTTGATGACTGGGTATTCTTAAAGGTGTCACCTATGAAGGGTGTGATGAGATTTGGCAAGAAAGGGAAAGTTATCCAACGGTATATTGGGCCTTATAGGATCATTCGGAGACTGAGCCAAGTAGCTTATGAGTTACAATTGCCCTCGGAGTTGGATTCTGTCCATCCGTTTTTTCACATATCTATGTTACGGAAGCGCATTGGCGATCCTACCCGAATAGTGCCAACAGATGATGTACATATTATAAAGGACATGTCATACGAGGAAATTCCGGTTGCCATCATAGACCGACAAATCCGCAAGCTATGGAATAAGGAGGTAGCCTCCGTGAAAGTACTTTGGAGGAACAACAATGTAAAAGAAATGACTTGGGAGGCCGAGGAAGACATGAAGCCTAGATATCCCTACTTATTTCTTCCTCTAGAGAAGGGTCCGACTGAGACGTCATAACCATAAGGTACGTTTATAAATTATTGCGATGGTTATTGTCATTGGTCATGTGAGGCCATTGTCGTTATTCATAATTATGGTCCTGTCTGACATTGGGTTATTAAGCTTCTATGGGGAGAATTGGTAGTAGTGTTGTTACAGAGGTGACCCTGCCAAAGTTATATAGATCACAGGGAGTTGAACATTGGAGGACGAATGTTTCTAAGGGGGGAAGGATGTTACATCTCGCGTTTTTGTACATTAAAAGTCGTCTTCGGTTAATTGATGTAGACTCGGAGATGAGATCATATTGACATTAACGTATTTGCACTATTTATAACAAGCGATAAATAAGTGTCATGACGGATAAAAGGTATACGAATTAAAGAAAACGAGAGTCATTGAAGGTTGCCGATTTGGGATAAAATACAGGTCGAGCGATAATACCCGATATTTATGGACTAGTACCATACAAGGTACCATATGAACACGGTAGTATGATGTATAAAGTATATTAAAAATAAGTAGAATTTTAGGTAATTTAAGATAATTCTTCATTGTACGGGTAATTGGTTAATTATCGGATAACGAGACATGACCTAATTACCAAATAAGTGGATAATGACTAATATTTCCCACCCCACCCAACGTGGAAGCCCACTATCACTATGTATACATGACTCTTATAATTGAGCTTAGGTGGCTAGATAAGGATAATAGGAGTTTAATAAAGACTTGTTACAAGTCTTGATTCCATATTTCATTTGGACAAAAATCAGAACATGAGAATTATATATCAAGTCTAGTCTCCATTTTCATTTGGAAAAGAGTAACGTTACTCATTAAAACAACAAGAATACTTCCTTTCTTGGTTTGAAAAGTTGGAGAATAGAGGATTAGGAAAAATCGTTCCTCACTTCAACAAGCAAGAAGCTTGAAATTTTCATTCAATATGTTCAAAGAAGCAGAACCTAAATTGTTCAACAATTTCAAAAAGCAAAAGCTTAATCTAATTTTTGGGGTTCTAAGTTCATTCCACAAAGGTTTCCAATGAAATATTATACGGAGTTCTCCCTATTCCAGGTATATTAAGGCTATCCCTTCTTTCTTTTGGCATGGTCCAAATTATACAGAAGAAATGAGCAAACGCACAGTTTCTATAAATTACTCTATTTATAGAAATACTAGTTGTGTCTATATTCATGATTTCCCATGAGAATTATCATTATCTTTTGTTCATGGGTCTCAGAATAATACACAGTTGAAAACGTTTATCTGGAAGGAATATTTAGATTATTACGAATTTTTCATGCATTTTACTCATTTATACATGTGCATTCACCCATGACCAGATGGCGTTATATACGCATATATATGTAAATGTATGTATATGGGATATGGGAAAAGGTTACGACGTTATATACGCACCACCGGTTGATCAACTGGTATATGTTGATGATGTTACCCACAGTGGCCGAGACGATATAGTGGGATGCCCTTAGTGGCTTGATTATATTATATAAACTCATACCTATTGTAGACATGTGATATTTGACCCTCCCCAAGATTTTTTATACTTTATTATGTAAATATTTAGTTTAGGTCTAATATCGCTATTTCAACTAATTTTGACTCTTTTACTTTATTTTATTACAAGAAATGAAAATTACAAAAATATTTAATTTTATGTACCTTTCATAAAGTAAAAAAAATACAAAAATAGCACCTTATTTTTATCTTTATATAATCTTGAAAAATACAAAAAATATATAATAGTTTCATGTTTTGATATAGTTTAGTTTAATTAATTAGAATTTATTTTTGCATCATATAGTGTAGTTATCTTATATTAAAGGAATTTAGCTATGGTTTTGAATAATAATTTTGGAGTCTTCTTAGCCCAAAATTGAGACACAAAAAGACATGGTCCAACCCAATTACCCTTAGCCCATTCTTCCCTACTCATTAGCCCATTTAAGTGCAAGATTTAATCCTAGCCATCTATTTCCTTCTAATCCAATGACCATCATCCCTTCCCACTTCCATATAAAATACCCAATTATAGAAACCCTACCCTAAGCCCTAAGCTTTCAATTCCTAGACCTAGACTACATAGAAAAAAAACGTAGGGACATTCTGCAAAGAAGGGAGCAGCGCAGCTTTTCACAAAAACGGACCCCCCTTGAATCTTCTTCTTCTTCGACCTCATCCCGTTACCCCTGAACTTCCAGCCATTTCTCACCAAATGACCCTTCCCCATCTCTTCAGGATGAACTCCAAACATACCCAGCATTAACACCCAAAAACACCTCCCTAGCGTTCTGCCTCTTCAACCAAAACAAGCCCCCGTTCTTCATCTTCTAACCTAGCCGCACCACCATAACGCCGACCCTCCATTAGCCGTTTCCATCATTTTTTTTTAAAGAAAACTCTAAAATTACTCCCAACACCCTAAAGACCTAAGACCTTGAAAGAACAAAAAAAAAAACGGCAGCTAGCCTTTGGATTTGGAAAATAAACTCAACAATTTTGGATTCTTACACAAGAGTATAGGAGGTCACAAGAAGAAGAGAGGGGAATGGAATTGTTTCAGTAACAAATGAGATTTTTGTTTCTTCTTTACGATTTGAAGTTTGATTTTTCAATATGGAGTATGACTGAGGTGTTGTTGAGGTGAATCCGAGTTCGGTTCGGCGAAATCAATCTGTCAGCGGTCCCGCTTTGAATTCGTCAACTCTGTTTAGTTTCTACTCGGAAGTCCATATACATTTTAAAAGCATTCAAGGAAATCCGATTCCTCTACTCTAAGTATTGAATCAGGACTACAAGTTTTGGATCTATTCAAATGTTGATTTCATTTGTTATGTGGTAAACTTTAAATCAGTGCATTAATGTGTTTGATGTTCTTCATGTTTATGTTTGTTTGGCTTAAGTTATGATTAAATGGTTCTATTCTAGAATAATGAATTAAATAGGTTTAGCCTACAACAGTGTCAGTACTTGGGTTATTTGATTTTTTTTTTACCAATAGTGGGTGCAATGAAAACTGAACAAAGCCCATTGTTAAAGATGTTGCCCGTACTTGTATAAACCAAATGTGGTTATTTTATTTGTTTAGTATTGCTTGGTTTTAAAAGAATGACCTGACAAGTTGTAAATTTGGGCTTTGGATTTGAGTGTCGGTTCATATCAAAAAGGATATCGGATTGATCATATCGGGATGAACCCATTTAGTTGTGTTAGCTTGGAATTGAAAGGAATCGAGGTGTGTTGTGCCAAATAAAATCTCAAAATGCATGGCCCTCGTTTAATTAATATTTTTTATCCTTACAATTCGAGGCGTGTCATTTAGTTGAATTTCCATGGCTCTCGCAAAGTTGAAAAATGCGTAGTTACTTTAGGCGCGTTATTTAATAATTAATTTTCTTAAACTCGGGTGTGCATTTCATGTGACCCAAATTTAAATCCCAACAACATTAAATAAAATGTGTCGCGGACCGAGGGTGCATTTCATGTGGTGTGATCCAAAGACGTGTTTTGTGTGACGTTGAAATCTTCCTAAAAATGAATTAAAAGTGGCTCAAAGTAAAAGGCACATAGGTTTATAACAAGCGATAAATAAGTATCATGAAGGATAAAGGGCATAGGAATTAAAGAAAATGAGAGTCGTTGAAGGTTGCCGATTTGGGATAAAATACGGGTCGAGTGATAATATCTGATATTTATGGACTAGTACCATACAAGGTACCATATGAACACGGTAGTATTATGTATAAAGTATATTAAAAATAAGTAGAATTTTAGGTAATTTGAGATAATTCTTAATTATACGGGTAATTAATTAATTACCGGGTAACTGGACCTTACCTAATTACCAAATAAGTGGATAATGACTAATATTTCCCAACCCACCCCACGTGGAAGCCCACTATCTCTATGTATACATGACTTTTACAATTGAGCTTAGGTGGCTAGATAAGGATAATAGGAATTTAATAAAGACTTGTTACAAGTCTTGATTCCATCTTTCATTTGGACAAAAATCAGAACATGAGAATCATATATCAAGTCTAGTCTCTATTTTCATTTTTGAAAAAGAGTAACGTTACTCATTAAAGCAACAAGAATACTTCCTTTCTTGGTTTGAAAAGTTGGAGAACAAAAGCTTAACAAAAATCGTTCCTCACTTCAACAAGCAAGAAGCTTGAAATTTTCGTTCAATTTGTTCAAAGAAGCAGAAGCTAAATCGTTCAACAATATTAAAAAGCAGAAGCTTAATCTGATTTTTGGTGTTCTAAGTTCAATCCACAAACGTTTCCAAAAGAATATTATACAGAGTTTTACCTACTCCAGGTATGTTAAGGCCATCCTTTCTTTCTTTTGGCGTGGTCCAAATTATATGGAAGAAACGAGCAAACACACAGTTTCCATAAATTACTCTATTCATAGAAATAATAGTGGTGTCTATTTTCTTGATTCCCCATGAGAATTATCATTATCTTCTCTATTCACGGGTCTTAGAATAATATGCAGTTGAAAGAGTTTATTCGGAAGGAATATTGAGATTATTACGTATTTTTCATGCATTTGACCCATTTATAAATGTGCATTGACCCATGACCAGATGGCGTTATATACACGTATATATGTAAATATATGTATATGGGATATGGGAAAAGGTTACTGCGTTATATACGCACCACCACCTGATCAGCTGGTATATGTTGATGATGTTGCCTACAATGGCCGAGACGATATGATGGGATGCCCTCAGTAGCTTGATGATATTATGTACACCAATACCTTTGAATGACACGACATTTATACGCATGTGCATGACATTATAAATGTTTCAGAATTTATAAAGTTATTCAGATTTAAAGATGTTTATCTTTATTCCATTTTTTATCTATGTCATTTACGTTCTAATTTGCATGCCTTACATTCTCAGTACATTTTTCATACTGATGCCCTATTTAACGGGGCCTGCGGTTCATGCCCGCAGGTGCAGGTAGGCAAGCTGACCGTCCCCCTCCTTAGTACCTTGATCAGCAAAAGTTGGCGTACTCCACTTGATCCGGAGCTGCTTTTGATTTTGGCATGATACGTTTGTATATATATGGGTATGACGTGTCTTAGTCCCGTATTTGTACAGTTATATTTCTATTAGAGGTGTATAGACAGTATGTCTAGTTGGGTTGTATGTGGCATTGTCGGATTTCAATTTTGGATGTATAGTTGTCTATAGCAGCATTGCCGGCTTGCCCACTATATTCTGCATGTATACGTACATATGCCTTGTTGGCAGGTTTCCTTCATGTATGTTATTTTCGTAATTCTGTAGATGTTATCTAGGTTCATATCTTAGACGCATGCTTAGGTGTGTTTGACAGGCAGGACTTAGGCACTCGTCGCGGCGTATCAGTTTGGGTCGTGACAAAAGTGATATCAGAGCAGTTCTGTCCTAGGGTTGTCTACAGACCATGTCTAGTAGAGTCTTGTTTATGGGTGTTTTGTGCACCACACTTATAAACAGGAGGCTACATGACATATAGGATGTTATCCTCTCTTCATATCTTAGATCATGCAATATAAGAAATTCATGTTCCTAACGATATGTTATATTTTCAGCGATGCCTCCAAAGACTACAGCCGCCCAGAAAGGAATGTTCGTGGCTGGTGAGACTACTAGTCAAGTGCCACAAGTTACTAGGGCTCCGGGAGAGTCTCATAGTGAGATTCCATCTAAGACTTCACATATCCCCTCCTTTCCATAAGAGCTTTGAGGGGCACCAGCCCCAGCGCCCGCCCCTATACATTCAGCACCTCAAGCGAATGCACCAATTCAGGAGATGAAAGATGTTATTCAACTATTAACCCGATTTGTAGTCACACAAGCTCGGCATCAAGAAATAGGTGTTGGTCATGCAGATAGGTCCGTCAGTGCGAGGGTGCATGACTTCATTAATTTAGACCCTTCGGTATTCACTAGGGGAGATCTGAATGAGGACCTCATATGTTTATTGATAGAATGCAGAGGACGTTAAGGGCAATGAAGGCCACTGCGACTGAGTCAGTTGAGCTAGCTTTCTATAGACTCCGAGATGTTGCAGTTAATTGGTACGTGTCTTTGGAATTGTCCAGAGGTGAGTATGCCACTCCAGCAGTATGGCAGAAGATTACAGAAGCTTTTCTTCATCATTATCTGCCAGTAGAGCTTAAACAGGCTAGAGTTGATAGGTTCTTGACCATTCAGCAGGGTAACATGAATGTTCGGGAGTACAGTTTTCAGTTTGATTCGTTAGCTAGGTATGCACCCACTATTGTATATAAGATGGAGGATTGGGTTCACCGATTCGTGATTGTATTAGAGTCGCACTTGCTTAATGATTGTATGTCGGTCTCACTTCAGCCAGACATGGATATTTCTCGTATTTAGGTATACGCTCAAGGTGTAGAGTAGCGTAAATAGAAATAAAGGGCCGATCGTGAGCATGATAGGGCCTAAAATAAGAGAGCGAGGTCTTCGGGTCCATCTGGTGAGTTCCGAGGTTGTCAGAGGCAGCAGTACCCAAGGTATCCAGCCCAGCCATCGGCTAGCGCGTCCCCTCAGTTTAGCGGTAGGAGATTTGATCGTTCCTCATATTCAGGGTCTTGTTAGAATTTCAGGCCCTCAGGTTCTCAGTATATGGGTGAGTCAAATCAGATGAGGCCGCCCTTTCCACGATGTGCTCAATGTGGTAAGCAGCATACCGGGCAGTACCGTATGGGATTATGTATTTGTTATACTTGTGGTTATCCGGACCACGTTATGAGGGATTGTCCGATGAGAGGTGATGCAAGCATAGCTCAGCCAGCGGGATCTGTAGCTGGTTCGTCATCATCAATAGGCCCCCTGGGCAAGGCCCACAAGCACCAATGAGTCATGGTAGAGGCAGAGGCAGAGCATCTAGCTCGAGCAGTCCTCAGAACCACATTTATGCGTTTGCAGGATGGCAGGACCAGAAGTCATCGTCTGATGTTGTTACATGTATATTATCAGTCTCCTCATATGATGTATATGAACTGATTGACCCAAGTTCCACCTTATCATATGTTACCCCATTGGTTGCTAGTAAGTTTGAAATAAAATATGAATTGGTTAAACCATTTCAGGTGTCTACACTTGTTGGGGACTCGGTGATAACTGAGCAAGTATATAGGGGTTGTATATAGTAGTTCATGGTCGATCTACCGTAGCAAATCTAATAGAGTTAGATATGGTAGAATTTGATGTTATAATGGGTATGGATTGGTTGGCTTCTTGTCATGCCAACGTTGATTGTAGATCAAAGATAGTCCGATTTCAATTTCTAGGGGAGCCTGTTTTGGAGTGGAAAGGTAATATGGCATCGCCGAGAGGAAGATTCATTTCCTATCTCAAGGCAAGGAAGATGATCAGAAAGGGATGTATTTATCACTTAGTTCGGGTTCAGGATGTGGAAATGGAGTTACCAACCATTCAGTCCATCCCAGTGGTTAATGAGTTTCCTGATGCTTTTCCCGATGAACTTCCGGGGTCTTCCGCTAGAGCGAGAAATTGAGCTTGCTATTTACATACTACCAGATACTCATCCAATATCTATTCCTCCCTGTAGAATGGGGACCGTAGAGCCGAAAGAGTTAAAGGAACAGCTAAGGGAGTTGCTTGAAAAAGGATTTATCAGACCTAGCATATCACCCTAGGGAGCACTCGTGTTATTTATGAGGAAGAAAGATGGTTCCTTACAGATGTGTATCGATTATAGACAGTTGAATAAGGTGACGATCAAGAATAAGTACCCGCTCGCGAGGATTGACGATTGATTTGATCATTTGCAAGGTGCTAAGTGTTTTTCAAAAATAGACTTGAGGTCCTGATACCATCAAGTAAGGGTTAAGGAGGAATATATTACCAAAATAACATTTAGAATCAGATACAGGCACTTCGAGTTTCGTGTTATGTCATTCGGTTTGACCAATGTCCTAGCAGTATTCATGGATTTAATTAACCGTATGTTCAGGCCCTTTTTAGATCTGTTTGTAATTGTATTTATCGACGATATATTGGTGTATTCTCGTTTAGAGGCCGAACATGTAGATCATTTGCGTAGTGTGCTCAAAACTCTACAAAAAGGGAAGTTGTATGCAAAATTTTCCAAAATGTGAATTCTTGTTAAACTCTGTAGCTTTCCTTTGGCATATCATTTCGGGTGAAGGCACTTGGGTGGATACACAAAAGATTGAGACAGCAAAGACTTGTCCTAGACCCACAACACCGACGGAGGTTCGTAACTTTCTCGGTTTGGCAGGTTATTACAAGAGATCTGTAGAAGGATTATCTTCCCTTTCAGTACCTTTAACAAATTTGACTCATAATGGAGCAAAGTTTCAATGGACTGACGCTTGCGAACGGAGTTTCCAGGCTTTAAAGGGCATAATAACTTCAACACCAGTTCTAACGCTCCCAGAAAGGACCAATGGTTATGTGATCTATTGTGACGCTTCAGGCATTGGGTTGGGTTGTGTGTCGATGTATTATGGTAAGGTTGTGGCTTATACTTCTAGAAAACTAAGAAAGCACAAGAAGAACTACCCGACCTACGATTTAGAGTTAGCCGTGGTGATTCATTCACTAAATATGTGGAGGCACTACTTGTATAGCATTCATGTTGATATCTATACGGATCATAAGAGCCTCCAGTAAATCTTCAAGAAAAAGGAATTGAATCTACATCAAAGGAGATCGTTGGAGCTACTTAAGACTATGACGTTGATATTTTGTACCATCCGGGGGAAGGCAAACATAGTTTTCGATGCCCTCAGCCGTAGATTTATGGGTAGCCTATCGTATTTATTGCCAAAAAAGAGGGGAATAGCCCACGAGGTTCATCATCTAGCTAGTCTTAGAGTTCGGTTACTGGACTCATGTGATATTGGAATTACTATTTAGGATACAACAACATCCTGTTTAGTAACTGAAGTAAAGGAATGCCAGTACAAGGATCTTGTGTTAGTTCATTATAGGGGTACCACCCTTCAGAAGGAGAAGACACCATTTGGAATTACAGAAGATGGGGTCATCAGATATCAAGGACGATTATATGTCCCTAATGTTGCAGGGCTACGTCGGTAGGTTATGGAAGAATCTTACTATTCTCGTTATTCTATCCATCCAGGAGCAACCAAGATGTATCATGATATCAGGGAAGTGTATTGGTGGGACGGAATGAAAAAGGATATAGCAAAATTTGTTGCTCAGTGTCCTAACTATTAGTAGGTTAAGATTGAGCATCAAAAACCTGGTGAATTATTGCAGGCAATGAAGATTCCAACTTGGAAATAGGAAATGATCAATATGGATTTCATTGTGGTCTTACCTTGTACCAAGCGTAGGTTTGATTCGATATGGGTGTTTGTTGATAGGCTTACAAAGTTAGCCCATTTTCTACCCGCCAGGACTACATATTCCTTGGAGGATTATGCAAGTCTTTATATGAAGGAAATAGTACGACTGCATGGTGTCTGTGCATCTATTATCTCAGATAGAGGAGCTCAATTTGCAGCTAACTTCTGGAGGTCCTTCCAAAAAGGATTGGGGACTCAATTAAGTCTTAGTATAATATTTCATCCCAGACAGACGGACAAGCTGAGCGTACTATTCAGACACTGGAGGATATGTTATGAGCTTGTGTAATAGACTTCAAAGGTAACTAGGATGATCATCTGCTGCTTATTGAGTTCACATATAATAATAGTTACCATTCTAGTATTCACATGGCTTCATACGAAGCTCTTTACGGATGAAATTATAGGTCGCCTATAGGGTGGTTCAATTTTGGAGAATCTGGATTACATTGGTCAGACCTGGTTCAGCAAGGCATAGAAAAAGTAAAGCTTATCCGGGATAGACTATTGACAGCTCAGAGTTGTCAGAAGTCATATTCTGACGTGCGGCGTCGAGATTTAGAGTTCGGGGTTGATGACTGGGTATTCTTAAAGGTGTCACCTATGAAGGGTGTGATGAGATTTGGCAAGAAAGGGAAAGTTATCCAACGGTATATTGGGCCTTATAGGATCATTCGGAGACTGAGCCAAGTAGCTTATGAGTTACAATTGCCCTCGGAGTTGGATTCTGTCCATCCGTTTTTTCACATATCTATGTTACGGAAGCGCATTGGCGATCCTACCCGAATAGTGCCAACAGATGATGTACATATTATAAAGGACATGTCATACGAGGAAATTCCGGTTGCCATCATAGACCGACAAATCCGCAAGCTATGGAATAAGGAGGTAGCCTCCGTGAAAGTACTTTGGAGGAACAACAATGTAAAAGAAATGACTTGGGAGGCCGAGGAAGACATGAAGCCTAGATATCCCTACTTATTTCCTCCTCTAGAGAAGGGTCCGACTGAGACGTCATAACCATAAGGTACGTTTATAAATTATTGCGATGGTTATTGTCATTGGTCATGTGAGGCCATTGTCGTTATTCATAATTATGGTCCTGTCTGACATTGGGTTATTAAGCTTCTATGGGGAGAATTGGTAGTAGTGTTGTTACAGAGGTGACCCTGCCAAAGTTATATAGATCACAGGGAGTTGAACATTGGAGGACGAATGTTTCTAAGGGGGGAAGGATGTTACATCTCGCGTTTTTGTACATTAAAAGTCGTCTTCGGTTAATTGATGTAGACTCGGAGATGAGATCATATTGACATTAACGTATTTGCACTATTTATAACAAGCGATAAATAAGTGTCATGACGGATAAAAGGTATACGAATTAAAGAAAACGAGAGTCATTGAAGGTTGCCGATTTGGGATAAAATACAGGTCGAGCGATAATACCCGATATTTATGGACTAGTACCATACAAGGTACCATATGAACACGGTAGTATGATGTATAAAGTATATTAAAAATAAGTAGAATTTTAGGTAATTTAAGATAATTCTTCATTGTACGGGTAATTGGTTAATTATCGGATAACGAGACATGACCTAATTACCAAATAAGTGGATAATGACTAATATTTCCCACCCCACCCAACGTGGAAGCCCACTATCACTATGTATACATGACTCTTATAATTGAGCTTAGGTGGCTAGATAAGGATAATAGGAGTTTAATAAAGACTTGTTACAAGTCTTGATTCCATATTTCATTTGGACAAAAATCAGAACATGAGAATTATATATCAAGTCTAGTCTCCATTTTCATTTGGAAAAGAGTAACGTTACTCATTAAAACAACAAGAATACTTCCTTTCTTGGTTTGAAAAGTTGGAGAATAGAGGATTAGGAAAAATCGTTCCTCACTTCAACAAGCAAGAAGCTTGAAATTTTCATTCAATATGTTCAAAGAAGCAGAACCTAAATTGTTCAACAATTTCAAAAAGCAAAAGCTTAATCTAATTTTTGGGGTTCTAAGTTCATTCCACAAAGGTTTCCAATGGAATATTATACGGAGTTCTCCCTATTCCAGGTATATTAAGGCTATCCCTTCTTTCTTTTGGCATGGTCCAAATTATATAGAAGAAATGAGCAAACGCACAGTTTCTATAAATTACTCTATTTATAGAAATACTAGTGGTGTCTATATTCATGATTTCCCATGAGAATTATCATTATCTTTTGTTCATGGGTCTCAGAATAATACACAGTTGAAAACGTTTATCTGGAAGGAATATTGAGATTATTACGTATTTTTCATGCATTTTACTCATTTATACATGTGCATTCACCCATGACCAGATGGCGTTATATACGCATATATATGTAAATGTATGTATATGGGATATGGGAAAAGGTTACGACGTTATATACGCACCACCGGTTGATCAACTGGTATATGTTGATGATGTTACCCACAGTGGCCGAGACGATATAGTGGGATGCCCTTAGTGGCTTGATTATATTATATACACTCATACCTATTGTAGACATGTGATTTTTGACCCTCCCCAAGATTTTTTATACTTTAGCATGTAAATATTTAATTTAGGTCTAATATCGCTATTTCAACTAATTTTGACTCTTTTACTTTATTTTATTACAAGAAATGAAAATTACAAAAATATTTAATTTTATGTACCTTTCATAAAGTAAAGAAAATACAAAAATAGCACCTTATTTTTATCTTTATATAATCTTGAAAAATACAAAAAATATATAATAGTTTCATGTTTTGATATAGTTTAGTTTAATTAATTAGAATTTATTTTTGCATCATATAGTGTAGTTATCTTATATTAAAGGAATTTAGCTATGGTTTTGAATAATAATTTTGGAGTCTTCTTAGCCCAAAATTGAGACACAAAAAGACATGGTCCAACCCAATTACCCTTAGCCCATTCTTCCCTACTCATTAGCCCATTTAAGTGCAAGATTTAATCCTAGCCATCTATTTCCTTCTAATCCAATGACCATCATCCCTTCCCACTTCCATATAAAATACCCAATTATAGAAACCCTACCCTAAGCTTTCAATTCCTAGAGCTAGACTACATAGAAAAAAAACGTAGGGACATTCTGCAAAGAAGGGAGCAGCGCAGCTTTTCACAAAAACGGACCCCCCTTGAATCTTCTTCTTCTTCGACCTCATCCCGTTACCCCTGAACTTCCAGCCATTTCTCACCAAATGACCCTTCCCCATCTCTTCAGGATGAACTCCAAACATACCCACCATTAACACCCAAAAACACCTCCCTAGCGTTCTGCCTCTTCAACCAAAACAAGCCCCCGTTCTTCATCTTCTAACCTAGCCGCACCACCATAACGCCGACCCTCCATTAGCCGTTTCCATCATTTTTTTTTAAAAAAAAAACTCTAAAATTACTCCCAACACCCTAAAGACCTAAGACCTTGAAAGAACAAAAAAAAACGGCAGCTAGCCTTTGGATTTGGAAAATAAACTCAACAATTTTGGATTCTTACACAAGAGTATAGGAGGTCACAAGAAGAAGAGAGGGGAATGGAATTGTGTCAGTAACAAACGAGTTTTTTGTTTCTTCTTTACGATTTGAAGTTTGATTTTTCAATATGGAGTATGACTGAGGTGTTGTTGAGGTGAATCCGAGTTCGGTTCGGCGAAATCAATCTGTCAGCGGTCCCGCTTTGAATTCGTCAACTCTGTTTAGTTTCTACTCGGAAGTCCATATACATTTTAAAAGCATTCAAGGAAATCCGATTCCTCTACTCTAAGTATTGAATCAGGACTACAAGTTTTGGATCTATTCAAATGTTGATTCCATTTGTTATGTGGTAAACTTTAAATCAGTGCATTAATGTGTTTGATGTTCTTCATGTTTATGTTTGTTTGGCTTAAGTTATGATTAAATGGTTCTATTCTAGAATAATGAATTAAATAGGTTTAGCCTACAACAGTGTCAGTACTTGGGTTATTTGATTTTTTTTTTACCAATAGTGGGTGCAATGAAAACTGAACAAAGCCCATTGTTAAAGATGTTGCCCGTACTTGTATAAACCAAATGTGGTTATTTTATTTGTTTAGTATTGCTTGGTTTTAAAAGAATGACCTGACAAGTTGTAAATTTGGGCTTTGGATTTGAGTGTCGGTTCATATCAAAAAGGATATCGGATTGATCATATCGGGATGAACCCATTTAGTTGTGCGAAATAAAATCTCAAAATGCATGGCCCTCGTTTAATTAATATTTTTTATCCTTAGAATTCGAGGCGTGTCATTTAGTTGAATTTCCATGGCTCTCGCAAAGTTGAAAAATGCGTAGTTACTTTAGGCGCGTTATTTAATAATTAATTTTCTTAAACTCGGGTGTGCATTTCATGTGACCCAAATTTAAATCCCAACAACATTAAATAAAATGTGTCGCGGACCGAGGGTGCATTTTCATGTGGTGTGATCCAAAGACGTGTTTTGTGTGACGTTGAAATCTTCCTAAAAATGAATTAAAAGCGGCTCAAAGTAAAAGGCACATAGGTTTAAAATTTTTTTTAAAATCAGATAATTAGGCCAATAATAACAGTTGAGAGACCGTGCTAGAACCACGGAATCCGGGAATGCCTAACACCTTCTCCCGGGTTAATAGAATTCCTTACCCAGATTTCTGGTTCGCGGACTGTAATACAGAGTCAATTTTTTCCTCGACTCGGGATTTTAAATCGGTAACTTGGGACACCATAAATCTCCCAAGTGGAGACTCTGAATTTTAATAAATAATCTCATTTCCATTGTCACTTAAATTGAAAAAAACTCCCCTATACACCATTTACAGGGGTGCAGGTAAAAAAGAGGTGTGACAGCTCTGGCGACTCTACTGGGGAAAACAACCCAGAACTTCTGGTTCAAGGTTCAGAATTCGAGCTTAGAATAGCTGTTATAGTTGGCTTTATTTATTATCTGATTTTTACATGTTTTAGCATAATGTGCTAAATGTCGCTTTTTACCGCTTTGATGTTGCTTGGATTGTATATAAATTGTTACAAAAACCTTCTTCTCTCTGAGTCTTCTAAATCATCTGGGAAGTGTGCACTTCGTGTGACTTCTTTCTTTCATATCCTAATTTTAGAACGAGGTTTGGACAAGTTGCAAAGCGGGTGAAGCTTCTATTTTTCCGGTACGCTATCCCCCTTCGGCTCGAGCTGCCCGCTCGGGTAAGCCAGGTCTAGAACAATACACCCAGGTTTTAAACCTAGGATAACATAGCCTCATGTCGGATCCCTAGTAGGAACGTTTGTTTGCATCATGTGCATTTGACTTTGGGGACTCAACAAAGGGGTTGGGTTCGTCTAGGACAAGTGTACCCAAATTAAAAGACCATCTTGATGCATCTTACGTGCTACTTGCGTATCCATTTATTTCGTCTTGTATGTTGACCGGTTTCTAGAATAGGGAAAGAAAAAAAAAGAAAAGGAAAATGAAAAAAAAAACAAGAGTGAGAAGTAGATATTTGAAATCTGAAACTCTGTCGAAATTTTGGAAAAAAGAGAAAAGAAATAAAGCAATGTTTTCAAAAAGTCATGTTTCCCTGCTCCGTCACAATAGGCAAACTACGAGGGTCTGATTCTCACCGGATGTGAGATACGTAGGCAAACCTCAACGGTTCCAGCCCACAATTTTCAAAAACTCAAAAATATTTTGCTTTAGTTCCTTCTTTAGAAAAGTCTTTATTTTAGACCCCAATTTTTAAAAAATAATCCAAAAATATCTTTCTTTACTTCCTTTTTAGAAAAGTCTTTATTTTAGACCACAATTTTCAAAAATCCAAAAATATTTTCCTTTACTTCCTTCTTTAGAAAAGTCTTTCTTCGAGCCCACAATTTTCAAAAAATCCAAAAATATTTTCATTTTTCTTTAGAAGCTCACCTTTCAAATTTGAAAAGAAAAAAAATCAAGATTCAAACATAATTTCTTTTCTCCTTGGAAGTCTTTCCTTCATGAATTTAAAATAAAAGTAAAAGTCCAAAAATATTTCCTTTCTTCAGTAGAAGCTTTTCTTTCGAAATTTCAAGAAAAAAAAGAAAAAGAAGTTAAAATCCAAGAAAATATTTTTTTCCTCTTCTTTAGACGTCTTTCTTTTCAAAAATATTATTTAAAAAAACAAATTGAAATCCAAAAAAATATTTTCTTTTTTCTTTGTAAGTATTTCTTTTGAAAAAAAAAAACAAATTTCAAAATCCAAAAAAAGAGTTAGTTTATTTACTTTATTCATGATCTTCCCGAACTACCCAAGATCTGATTCATGTTTCCACATGATACGTAGGCAACCCACATCATGTTTGATCACCATTAAAAAAAAGAAATAAAAAAAATGAAGAAATGAAAAAAAATATTGATAATAATAAGGACCGACTAAGTCCATTCTAACATATTTTGTTTTGAATTGTGAAGAAAGTTGAGGTGGTCGGCTTGTAGTAAGCTGGAAACAAAAGATCCAAGGAAAAATGATAACTGACATCGAAGCTGTTACAAGTGCTCAAGAGACTCAGGGTCAGAGGGTTCAACAAGAGTCTACTGTGTTTGAGAAAAATAGAATACTGAAACAGCAAATGACCGAAATGTGTCAAGCATGGGCCAGAGGTCAAGGAGAACCTCGTTATGAGTCACAATTTTCTACACAGCAAGAGCAATACCACTCTCCCGAGTACCACTCGTACTTGTTTGATCTTCCTGCAAACATTGAGAAGCCTGCCCGAAAGATGGTATAGGAAGAAATGACCCAAAGAGTGAAAAGCTTAGAACAACGGTTGAAAAACATGCAAGGGTTGGCAGGTCAAAAGAGTGTTGCCTTCAAAGATCTATGCATGTTCTCCGATGTCCACTTGTCGTTTGGTTTCAAGACTCCCAAATTTGAAAAGTATGATGGACATGGATACCCCATAGCCCACCTGAAAAGGTATTGCAATCAACTGAGAGGTGCTGGAAGAAAACGAAGACTTGCTGATGGCTTATTTTGGGTAAAGCCTTACGGGAGTAACATCCGAATGGTTTTTGGTTCAGGATCTATCTTGCTGGTACGTTTGTAATGACATGGCACAGGCCTTTGTCAATCAGTTCCAATACAACATTGACATTGCCCCAGACCGCATTTCCCTTTCAAACTTGAAGAAGAAACCAAGTGAAAGTTTCAGGGAATATGCCATTAAATGGAGAGAGCAAGCATCTAGAGTTAAGTCACCCATGGACAACCACGAGCTAATCACTGTCTTCCTTCAGGCTGAAGAGCCAGATTATTTTCAAAACATGATGTCCGTAGTGGGTAAATCTTTCTCGGAAGCAATCAAAATGGAGGAAATGATTGAGAATGGTCTTAAGACAGGCAAAATTATAAGTCAAACAGTCTTAAAGACGTAACTCAGGCTGTCCAGGTTGAATTTGATAATTTCAGTGGCACGAATGAGAAGGATGAAGAAATCATGATGACAACATGTTCGAGAAGAGGTCCCAGGAAAACACCTCGTAGGTATGCGCAGCCTCATCAGGTTTCCCATGACTCCCCTTAGTAGTATTATCCACCTCAGAACCCTCAATACTGTGTCACTCCACCTCAGTATGTTATCCAGCCACCAAAACAACCCAGAAGATGAGCACGAGCATCACAAAATCTCCAACAGCCTCCACAAAATTTTTAGGTGCCCTATAACCACATCCAAGCCAGAGGTATAAAGGGGAACAAAGGTTGAAAGATAATTTTACACCAATAGAAGAGTCCTATGCAAGCTTATTTGAGAAGTTAAAGCATTATGACATGATTACACCTATTCCTCCAAATCATGTGGACCCAGGTGCGAGAAGCTTTAACCCTTCTAAAAGGTGTGAATACCATTCCAATGCCTAGGGGCACAATGTTGAAAGTTGTCGGGATTTGAAAAGAGAAATAGAAAGGATGATCCAGGAAAACCTGATTGTGATCCAAGGCAGTGACATCCAGAATATCGCGCAGAATCCTTTACCTACACATCATGATGCACACTTTGTGGGGATGATGCCTGGTGACAAGGAGTATGAGAATCCTCTCGGGAAGTTGCTAACTGAAGTTAATGATGTTGAAATTGGAAAAGGCTCTGCTGATTCTGATGAGCAAATTTGTGGCTAAATGCCAAGCCTAGCAATTGAAAAGGCATTCCCTCCTCACTAGGAAGGAATCTTGGTAGCTTGTTTTGATGTTTTTTTTCTATTATCTGGGTTATTTCAGGGTTTTGATCCAGATTTTATTTGTTTTATTGAGTCAAACCCTTTTATCCCTCCATTTTATTTCTGCGAGTCTTTTCTGTATGTTCTGTTGCTATTTTCATTATTCGGGTTATTTTAGGGTTGTAACTCATATTTAAGTTGTTTGTTTAGTTGTAAAACCCTTTAATCCTTTACTCAATAAAATACAGTTTGTCCTTTTCTGTCATTCTGTTCCTAGTTCTTTTCTCGCTAGTTCTAATGACATGACATGCATACGGAAATTTTGGCTAGATTTTAGGAACTGATTTAATCTGGAATTCAATAACTAAAAAAATACTTTTGAGGATGAATAAAGAGTTGGAATACTTTGGAACTAAGGTCGAGTAAAATTCACCTTCAAATCATTGTGAAGATCGGGCTTGAGGATGTTTAATCAATTGAAGTTTGTTGGAAAGTTTGTCACTAAGGGATGAAAAAATGTCTTGTGACCACGGCACTCCAAGAAGACAGACATGTTCATCAATGATGTGATCGCGAAAAGATACCATGTTTGACGTTCTTGAGGTTGGGAGGCCCTTTTTCTGCTACTCAAACACTTTATATCCTTTGCTACTCCTTTTGAGTTTGTGTTATTTTTCTTTGACTACCCTCTTTTGGAATCAAGTATAGAGTCAAGAGTCAAAAAAAAAAGTAAAAAAGTTCATGTCCCAAGAGTACAAACTTGGGCAATTCTTAAAAAGTTCAGGAAAAAAAAAGAATTGTCAAAGGTCCATGCCCTCAAAAATAAAAGTTGGGGAAAACAAAGAAAAAAAAGTAAAGGAAAAAAAAGAAAAAAAAAGGAAAAGAGAAACAGAAAGAAAGATGAAAAATAGTTTAGGTCAGATGTTTGAACTACGTTAGACCTGATTCCTTTAAAAATGATACGTAGGCAGCCTCACAGTTTGGTCCAACCAAATAAGAATTCAGAAAAGAGAAAAAAAATCCAAAAAAAGATCCCCTGTATCTGAAACTGAGACAAAGATTTTGTTTTACTTTTGAAAGAGTCGATTCCAAGAGTTGTAAGTTTTACACCCCCCTTTATTTTGAGTCTACGTTGAGCCTTCATGCCAACCCTTCTGCCCAACCCTATCCAAAACACTTCCAAATAAAGACCTCCCGATATGCCTTCAAGAATGCCAAGAAAAGCATGCAATGAGCAACGGTTGTCAAGCGACATAGAATACTGTCAAGTTTCCCGCACAAGAAAGCAATAGAAAGAAAACGTAAAAGGAAAAATGAGAGAGTCTTACTAGTGAAAACCTTCACGGGCACTGTAAGGCGACGGTAAGCAGAGATGAATAAATGAGAGATACTTGTTGGTGAAAACCCCTCGGGGCACCACAAGTTGAAAGTGTGTCATGAAGCTAATGCGAAAAATTGGCATAAACAAGCCCGACTTCAAAGGTCATAAGAATGGTAAAAGGGAAGTTTGGTAGATCGGTCGTTATGTCCAAAATGCACGTCATGATCATTAAGGCTAGTTATTGGAAAAAAAAGAACTCTTCCTTCTATATTTCTGACCGGGGAATTTCTTGTTAATACTTGTTTCTTTTCATCATTGTGTCCTTCACTCCGAGTCGGTCTTTGTCAAAACAAGCAAGAAAAGATTTCAAAATCTGCTACCCGCTTTTCAATTGCATAAAGCAAATTTGGCCAGCACTAAGTTGTTTCTGTCAATATACCTTGAGGATTCATACAAAGGCTTCCCCAAAAAGACTATTCTCAGCCTACTTGGTGCAAGAAAGATAACTGGTGATTCTCTTTGACAGACAAATTGCTCAAAAAAGCAGAAAGTCATTCAAGATATCGGAAAGGGTCACCTAGGTAAAGATCTCCAGTTGAGATAAGGCTGATTGAGCCGCAAGTACAAATGATACTAGGTGTGAAACAATTAGGGTTGATGCAGAGCAAAAGTCTCTTGAAGCCGACTCAAGCTGATTGAGCAGAAGCCAAGCTGCCCAAGACTCAAGACCGCAAACCGACCACCATTTGCAAAACTGACAATTTTTTTTGTATGAAACAGGAACAAAGTGGTGCAAGGAAAGTGATTCAAAAAGAGAAAAAAATGAAAAAAAAGAAAAAAAAAACAAAAAAAGAGAAGAAAAAGAAAAGACGAGAAGAGATGACAAAGGGAAGTTTCTCAAATCTTTACCTTTATTTGTCTTGCTGTTGTGCATAAAATCTTGTCATTGATCTTCACATTTTTCCTCCTAGGATAAAAGTCCTAGTCTGATAGATTTTCCTCCCAATATAAATCTTAGTCTGATGAATCTTTATCCTAAGATAGAAAATCTAGTTTGATGAACTTTCTCCTAGGATCACGATCTTAGTCTGATGAATTTTTCTCCTAAGATAGATGACCTAGTCTGATGAATTTTTCTCCTAAGATAGAAGACCTAGTCTGATTAACTTTCTCCTAGGATAGATGTCTTAGTCTGATGAATCTTTCTCCTAAGATACCAAAAAAATAAAAATAAAAAGAGAAAAAGGACCTAGTCTGATGAATTTTCTCCTAGGATCAAAATCTTAGTCTGATGAATTTTTCTCCTAAGATAGAAGATCTAGTCTGATGAACTTTCTCCTAGGATAAAAATCTTAGCCTGATGAATCTTTCTCCTAAGATAACAAAAAAAGAAGACCTAGTCTGATGAACTTTCTCCGAGGATAAAAATCTTAGTCTGATGAATCTTTCTCCTAAGATAACAAAAAAAGAAGACCTAGTCTGATGAATTTTCTCCTAGGATAAAAATCTTAGTCTGATGAATCTTTCTCCTAAAATAACAAAAAAGGACCTAGTCTGATGAACTTTCTCCTAGGATCAAAATCTTAGTCTGGTGAATTTTTCTCCTAAGATAGAAAAACCTAGTCTGATAAACTTTCACCTAGGATCAAAATCTTAGTCTGATGAATCTTTCTCCTAAGATAAGAGACCAAGTCTGATATTCTCCTAGGATCAAAATCTTAGTCTGATGAATCTTTCTCCTAAGATAACAAAAAGGG
This sequence comes from Nicotiana tabacum, assembly GCF_000715075.1. NCBI lineage: Eukaryota > Viridiplantae > Streptophyta > Magnoliopsida > Solanales > Solanaceae > Nicotiana > Nicotiana tabacum. The sequence continues at coordinate 70,664,141 of NC_134085.1, forward strand.
ACCTAGTCTGATGAACTTTCTCCTAGGATCAAAATCTTAGTCTGGTGACATTTTCTCCTATGATAGAAAAACCTAGTCTGATGAACTTTCTCCTAGGATCAATCTTTAGTTTTCTTAAGTTATTAGTCTTTAGTTTTTTTGAAATAAGGGGTCCCGCCAGGAGAATAGGGCTAGTTTTTACTTTAGTCAAGCTTAATTTATAGTTTTCCGCAAGCTCAATCTTAAATCTAGTAGATGCACTTCCTAGTCTGGGTCATTCAGGTTCTGTTCTTAGTAGATGCACTTGCTAGTCAAATATTCTTTGTTTGATTCACAGGTGGTTCACATCCTAGTCAAGTCTTTTGTTTTACTCATCATTGCATCAATAGTATAGGTGATTTGTAGTTTTGTTAACACTCACAGATGGCAGGAAAATTTCTTTTGTTTTTTCTGTTTTGTTGTAATCAGGCGCCCACCTAGAAAACAATGGAAGACAACTCAAGTTTCTAGGGAAAGCAGTGTCGAAGGAAGACAACTCAAGTTTCAAGGGAAAGCAGTTTCGAAGAAAGACGGTTCAAGTTTAAAGAGAAAATGGTTCAATGTGCAAGGGAAAACAGTGTCAAGTAACAAGAGAAGACGGTTCAAGTTCAGCAATCAGGCGCTGGAATAAAAAAAGTGAATTCAATTCAGAATGCAATTTAGGTCAGCAACAAAAGAAGCTCGCGTCAAGAATGCGAATCAGCAGTCCAAGATGATCAACAGAAGTTAGTCACAATCTAGAATAAAAAGAAAAAAAAGAAAAGAGAAAGACAAAAAGTGAATCCAAATGCAGAAGTTAATGAAAGATATGAGTTGCTCAAGACATGACTGAGGTCATAAGCTCTGCATGTCCCGTCTTGGTTTGAAAAGCTGAAGAAGATTGAACCAACACCTGCGGCTAACAAGCATCAAGATTCAGATCAGGGTCCGCATGAAGAACCAACCAATGCTCAAGATCAAGCTTCAGAAGACTCATAGATAGGAATCTTGTAACTCGTAACTGATAGGCTTAGTTAGTCTTTTATATTTTTGATTTTGCTGTAATAATGGGACCGCGGACCGGAACATCAGCGGAACGGCACGCCGCTCGGCTCTCAACCTCGGCAAACTCTATCATCTCATTCACTTATGAACTACACGTGGCCTGATTCCTTTATAGCCAAGGATATGTAGGCAGCTCGGATACCAGGGCTCGGTCACATTTCCCTTTTCTCTTAGTTTTAGTCTCTCCAAATAAGGGTCGGGTCAAAAAACTTGTCTAGTCGTTCTTTGTCTGAAAATACTTTGTCTTTCCAGTCAAAGAGGGGCAGTTGTAGACATGTGATTTTTGACCCTCCCCAAGATTTTTTATACTTTAGCATGTAAATATTTAATTTAGGTCTAATATCGCTATTTCAACTAATTTTGACTCTTTTACTTTATTTTATTATGAGAAAATGAAAATTACAAAAATATTTTATTTTATGTACCTTTAATAAAATAAAAGAAAATACAAAAATGGTACCTTATTTTTATCTTTATATACTCTTGAAAAATACAAAAATATATAATAGTTTCATGTTTTGATATAATTTAGTTTAATTAATTAGAATTTATTTTTGCATCATGTAGTATAGTTATCTTATATTAAAGGAATTTAGCTATCGTTTTGAATAATAATTTTGGAGTCTTCTTAGCCCAAAATTGAGATACAAAAAGACATGGTCCAACCCAATTTTCCTTAGCCCATTCTTCCCAACCCATTAGCCCATTTAAGTGCAAGATTTAATCTTAGCCATCTATTTCCTTCTAATCCAATGGCCATCATCCCTTCCCACTTCCATATAAAATACCCAATTATAGAAACCCTACCCTAAGCTTTCAATTCCTAGACCTAGACTACAAGAAAAAAGAACGCAGGGACATTCTGCAAAGAAGGGAGCAGCGCAACTTTTCACAAAAACGGACGCCCCCTGAATCTTCTTCTTCTTCGACCCCATCCCGCTACTCCTGAACTTCCAGCCATTTCTGACTGAGGTGTTGTTGAGGTGAGTACGAGTTCGGTTCGGCAAAATCAATCCGTCCGCGGTCCCGCTTCGAATTCGTCAACTCTGTTTAGTTTCTGCTCGGAAGTCCATATACATTTTAAAAGCTTTCAAGGAAATCCGATTCCTCTAATCTAAGGTATTGAATCAAGACTACAAGTTTTGGATCTATTCAAATGTTGATTCCATTTGTTCTGCGGTAAATTTTAAATCAGTGCATTATTGTGTTTGATGTTCTTCATGTTTATGTTTGTTTGGCTTAAGTTATGATTAAATGGTTCTATTCTAGAATAATGAATTAAATGGGTTTAGCCTACAACATGTCAGTGCTTGCGTTATTTGATTTTTTTGGTCAATAGTGGGTGCAATAAAAATTGAACAAAGCCCATTGCTAAAGATGTTGCTTGTTCTTGTATAAATCAAATGTGGTTATTTTATTTGTTTAGTATTGCTTGGTTTTAAAAGAATGACATGACAAGTTGTAAATTTGGGCTTTGGATTTGTGTGTCGGTTCATATCAAAAAGGATATTGGATTGTTCATATCGGTATAAACCCATTTAGTTGTGTTACCTTGGAATTGAAAGTAATCGAGGTGTGCTATGTCAAATAAAATCTCAAAATGCATGGCCCTCGCTTAATTAATATTTTTTATCCTTAGAATTCGAAGCGTGCCATTTAGTTGATTTTCCATGGCCCTCGCAAAGTTGAAAAATGCATAGTTACTTTAGGCGTGTTATTTAATAATTAATTTTCTTAAACTTGGGTGTGCATTTCATGTCACCCAAATCCAAATCCCAACAACGTTAAATAAAATGTATCGCGGACCGCAGGTGCATTTCATATGGTGTGGTCCAAAGACGTGTTTTGTATGACGTTCAAATCTTCCTAATAAATGAATTAAAAGCGGCTCAAAATAAAAGGCACATAGGTTTAAACCGGTGATTTGGGACACCATAAATCTCCCAAGTGGCAACTCTAAATTTTAATAAATAATCCCGTTTCGATTGTTACATAAATTGGAAAAAACTCCCTTATACACCCTTTACGGGGGTGTAGGTAAAAAGGAGGTGTGACACCTACGCATGACACGATATTTATATGCACGTGCATGACATTATAAATGTTTCAAAATTTACAAAGTTATTCAGATTTATAGATGTGTTTCTTTATTCCATGTTTCATCTATGTCTTTTACGTACTAGTTTTCATGTCTTACATACTTAGTACATTTTTCATACTGACGCCTTATTTCACGGGGTCTGCATTTCATGCCCGCAGGTGCAGGTAGGCAAGCTGACGGTCCCCCTCCTTAGCATCCCTTATCAGTGAAAGTTGGCGTGCTCCACTTGATCCGAAGCTGCTTTTGATTTTGGTACAATACGTTTGTATATATATATATATATATGGGTATGACATGGCTCAGTCCTATCTTTTTACGGTTACGTTTCTATTAGAGGTTTGTAGATAGTATGTCTAGTTGGGTTTTATGTGGCCTTGTCGGCTATCAGTTTTGGATGTATAATTGTCTATAGTAGCCTTGCCGGCTCGCCCACTGTATTCTGCATGTATACGTACATATGCCTTGTTGGCAGGTTTCCTTCATGTATGTTATTTTTGTAATTTAGCAGATGTAATTCAAGTTCATATCTTAGACGCATGCTTAGGGGTGTTTGACAGGTATGACTCAGGCACCAGTCGTGGCCCATCGATTTGGGTCGTGACATCACTGGTGGGTCCAGAACTACACATGGCCTGATTCCTATAAAGCCAGGGATATGTAGGCAGCTCAAAGACCAGGGTTCAACCTCTATTTTTCAAAACATCCCAATCAGTCAAAATTGGCCATCATTTCTTTACCGGAAAACTCTTTCATTTTTTCCGAGAAAATATGGGTAGTTGTTGATACCCAATTTTTCCCTATAATATTTTTAAAAAAAAGCATATATACCTCCAAAACCATGCATTAGCATCAATTAATATTTTTCCATAATTTCTGCATTTTTAAAGGATTTTAAATAATTACTCCAGTATTTTATTTATGCAAACGGTTACTAATTACACCACAAATAATTTTATAAAAATTATTTTGGTCTAATTTTATCATTTACATTTGCACCAAGTTTTAATTATTGTAAAAATGGCCACTTTTGCATTTTTTGGAGTTACAATTGCAATTACTTTGCAATTATGGCCCATGCATGCATTATTACATTATTATACCAGAAAGTAGCCTTTTATATTTTTAAATATTAGGTAATTATTTTAAAAATATTTCTTGGTATGATAATCATTTTTTGTAATCTGTTAATTATTTTTAAAATTATTTTTTATCAATTAAATGAGTATTTAACAAATAACCCTTTTTAATTTCACTTTTTAACCCAATTATACCAGCACAAATATCCTAAAACTTATCCCTAATCTACCTAGGCCCAATCTTTTACATGACCCGCCCAGCCATTGACTAATCCTGGTCGTTGATCTCAAGAGATCAACGGTCATGGAATTAGTTTCCATTTTAATTAAGTGACCCCCCAACCCTATATCACTTCTCATTATCGGCCGCCTTTGTTCCCTTATCTCTTCAGTTCTCTTTCAACTCAACCTAACCCTAATCGCCTCTACCGGCGAAGATCTCCTTTCCATAGAGTTTTGTGTATTCTTCGACCATTACCGGCCTTCTATACCTCCTGGTTGTTTGATTACATGGATCCTTTAAAGAATCTCAAGGAGATTCAACCTGGTTCTTTGTCCAAAATTTATTTATTGACCTGTCTAGGGCCATCTTCGTTTGTGAGTACTGATTTCTTCCTATTTTTAGTTTGAATCCATGGTTCTTGACCGTGTTTCTTTAATCTCTATTTTTTTGAAACCCTAGTTCTACAAACGCTTGAATCTGTTCAGATTTTGGTAGATCTGAAACGATTCGAGCATTATTTGGTGTTTTCCCTCAAAAATATTTTGTTTTGGTTAATTGCTTCGATTTCATTTACCTTCTTCGAAAACTAGGGTTTGTCCTGAGTTTCTTCAAAAGGATTTTAACTTTCAAATGTTGAATCTGACTATCTCTTTACATGTTTGATTAATTTTCGTGTATATGTTCAAACCCTAGATATTCTTATTTGTGACACTGAGTTCTTCAATTTTTTTCGTTATTGTATTTATTTCTTTAAACCAATTACATTGGTTGATTCTATTTTAAATCTTGAATAATCCTTTCATGTTAAAATTAATATTCGTTGGGATCTTTACTGATTGATATTTATTTAGATTTCGAATTAGATTTTCCTGTTAAAATCAGTATTTCTCTGTGATTTTTTACCTACTTCCTTATTTGCGACTTTAATTAGTAATACCTTCCTTATTTAAACTATCAATCTGATTTAAGGGGTTTAATTGGCGTTTATATGGTACATGATTGATTTCTTGCCTTATTTGAGCCCTAATTTATACCGTTAATTGACCCTCCATATTCTAAGGGTCTCTCCTAGATTTTATGTATGAATTGATTTGTTGAATCCTAATTAACTGGTTGATTTATTTGATTAGCCTTATTTTATGAACTATGATTCACTCTTTACCTTATTTGTCTTTATCTCACTAAGTGTTATATATACTCTCATTCTGATTCTTCTAAAGACACGAACAATAGTTCAAAAAACACACACACACAAAAACTTTGCTCTCACTAAACCTTTCTGCTACTTGTATTCACCACATTATCTAGCCGGCTAAAAGCCAAGCCTAGATCATTGAGTTCTGCACATTTCCACCTTCTGTTTTGCTATCTTTACTGGCATATTTCCATTCCTAAGGCCATTCATTATGTTATGAAGCTTAAACCTATGTGCTTTCTTGTCTGTTGCTCTACTTTTGCTGAATCCATGACTTTTCTGTATTTCAATTAGTGGACTTCAATTAGTATGGCTACTTCTGTGTAATTGAACCTATATCTTCCTTGATCCCAATCAACATCTGTTTAGATTTGTGTCTTTTATGTCTATTGCTTTAAATCAACATGATTACTTCTGTTGTTATCCAATATTAGGTAATCTGATTATTAAGTTTATGTGCTTCATGTTTTCTGGCTTCTAATCAGCATGTCTATCCCCTATTGAGTGTTAGGGAACCTGACTGTCAACTAGCTTTGTGTCAACTGGCATGCTTTCCTTCCTGACCTGTTTTATGTTCTCCTGACTGATGAATTCTATGTTCCCAACCCTTACTACCATTCTTGTATGGTTTTTATTCATTATTATTCTACTCCAACATGCTATGTTCCCCACCTAGTGATAACTAATGGATTGAGTTGAATCTATGCTATCTAAAGCTTGTTTGAAATGGTTGTGAGCCTGTGTTGTCCTTGTTTGATTGTTTAGGGCTGCAATGATTCTATATAGTCTTGTTTCACTTCTACTCTTGTTTCACTTCTAAACTGTTTTACTTCTAAACTGTTTTCTTAAAACTATTTATATTTTCTAGCACCATTTTTCTACTCCTATTCTTAGAACACCTAGGGTCCTGCCCCTCTAGTGTAAGCATTACTTAGGAGTCCCTGAGACTCCTCTAAACTTTGACACACTAGAGTTGGCTTTCGTAAACTTGCTCACAAAGGGTTACTTTAAAGATTTCCTGGTGTAAGCACTGCCCGGCGTCCCTGAGGCCCTTGGGAACCTTGACACACCAGGATCCCATTGGGTGCACTATGAGATTATGGCATTTGTGGACTGGTTGAAGGCCTTGTCTTCCACGTTTATCTTTTGGGCCTATATTTAGGCTCCCTATAGTTGTAGTAATTCCACTTCTGTAATTCATTATTAGTGTTGGTTTGTAATAATAATTTCTTGTAAATAGATATTGGGGAAATTAGTAAAAGGGAGGGGCTTTTATGTATCTTATTTGGGAATCAGGTAGAAACCATGCTCATATGACCGTTATGATTGTCTACATGCATTAGAGACAATGCTCAAAGGACTATTATGACTATTTGTATGAGTTAGAAACCATGCTTACAGGATTGTTATGTGCATTAGAAAACTTGTTTATAGGATCATTACCCTATTTATTCTAAATTTCCATTCTGCATTCTCATACTTGCACTAAAAATCTGGTTCATAGGTCATTTATCAATTATGCCTTAATAATCACGTTCACAAACTTTCCTATGTGCATCAGAGATCATGTTTCCAGGATTTTTATTGCACCTGCTTAAAACCTTGCCTATAGTTTAAACGCATAAAAATCAGTTGTCATCTAGCCTATAAGGAATAAGCATAAAAATCAATCTCAACACTTAGACATCATGCTCGTAGAGATGAAATGTAAATCAGTTCTGTAATGCCTGTGATCATTCTTCAGCACCTAGACAACATATAGATCCAATAAACAAAATCTGTCTGCCAATTACTGATTCAAAATTATGGTCTTTATTAATGTCTAGATAACATGTTACTGTTAATCCACGCCTAGGCAAGCCTATAGGTAATCAAGGTCTAATAAACTGTGAAACTATGCTTTGCTTACTTTTGACTACCCATATTCAACAGGTTATAAAAAATTCAGTAGGCAAACTGAATAGGTCTTTAACACTTTGCCTTAACTTAATATTGCATAGTCTCTGCTTGTATACTCACCTAGATATCCTGTTCTAGGCCCTTTCTTAAATATCTAAAATCTGTTGTTTGAGACGTGTACTTACTTGCTCTATTTGTGGAGGTAAAATATGAGCCTTTTAATTGTTCTATCTTTGGTCCAGTCCTATATGTTTTATATATCGCCTAGAGTTTCTCCTTTTAATTACTGTAGGAGTGTCTAGATCCACCGTAACTAGAAGTCCTAAATAGCTCCGGACTATATAAGTAAAGGGACGGGTAGTGCACGCATAGGACACATCTTAAGGTTGCTAGAATGCTTTAGACTATGACCAAAGGAAGGGTAATTGAGTAGCAAAGGATATGATGACCTGTGCACCAATGCCACGTGTAACCCCTCTAGTTGAGAAAGGCTTACCGGGTATTGTACAGATATAATCCTATAGGCTAACAAACCTAGGACCTCCCTCATCTTATTTATATATGTGCTTAGACTACTTATTTGTTAAAATTCCTTTATCGTACATATGTGCTTAGACTGCCTATCGGTTAAATTATCTCTATCTTATATGTGTGCTTAGACTATCTATTTGTTAAATGACTAATTCAAATAAATTGAGTTCGGCTGGGACCTACCGTTGTAGACCGCAAGGGGTGCCTAACACCTTCCCCTAAAGGTTATTTCGAGCCCTTACCCAAGTCTCTGGTAATACAAATAGGTTTCATGAGTTATTTTCTCTAGGTGCCCTAATGCACCTTAAATCCGTTAGGTGGTGACTCTTCAAATTTAAATACCCAATTCCCGAAAGGAAATGAGTTGTTCCCCATGAATGTCGAAACCCGGACTCCATGAGGAAAAATGGGGCATGATAGATTGTTGTAGACATTAGGTGCAGCCTCTATTGCTTGTATAACCTTGGTGTCAATCAATGTATGGATCTTATCCTTCAGAGTGCGACATTCATCGATGGTATGACCCTTTATGCCCGAGTGGTAGGCACATGTCTTGTTTCGATTGACCCACTGAGATTAGTTTTCCATGGCAACGGCGGGAATAGGAGTGACATAACTAGCAGCCTTCAATCTCTCATACAACTAATCGATGGGTTAAACCTTCAATCGATGGGTTGTTGGTAGTTTTGGCGGGCTGGTGGTGAGTAGTAGTATGTTGGCTGAGTGTTATAAGTATGGTAAGTGGCGGCAGATTGTTGGTATCTGGGAGGTGAAGGATGATATGTGGGTGGTGGTGTTTGGTATATGAGGGGAGACATTCGTACCTTGGGCTACCATTACTGCACCAACTTTTTCCTTCTTAGAGATACCTCTCGACTGCAAGGCTTTGTTTGTAGCCTGTAGTGCCTCAAATTTTTTCACCATTCTACATTTAATTCTTTCCTCTATTCTTTCTCCCAGTTTGATGATATCGGAAAATTTATGGTTTTCAATATCCATCAACCTTTTGTAGTATTGTGGATCTTGGGCTCAGACAAAGATCTTATTCATCTGTTCTTCTTCTAGTATTGGCCTTACTTTTGCAGTTTTTGATCTCCATCGAGTAGCATACTCGCGGAAAGTTTCTATTGGCTTCTTCTTAAGTTTCTATTTGTTTTATCTCATGAACAGCTTCATGCGAACTCTTTTATCTTTTCCCACCCCTACGAGCTTGTCACAATATGTTGTCAAGGGTACCTTCGGATCAGCTGTCCCGTCGAACATTTTAAACTTTGGAGGTTTGTAACCCTCTGGTAGTTCTACGTCTGGCTGAATACACAAATCCTCATAATTCAAACCTTCGATGCCTTTACCGCTTTTAACACCATAAACTCGACTAGTAAGTTTCTTGAGCTCCTCTGCCATGTTCTTGATGAGCATGTCCTTCATAGTGGACTCCATTGTGTACATGTTTTGTTGTGGGGTGTGGGGTAAAGTTTCCACGTATATATGGTTGCTTTGATGGACGCAAGGAATTTGGGCATAGTGATGGTTGGTTGTTGAGTTTTGGGGATTAGTGGTAGGTTGTGGTGCGTTTTGAGGAGTGTGGTAGGTAGTGGTTTGTAGATACTGAGTCGGATGGTGATATTGTGGTGGAGGGTTTGGTACTAGTGTAGGATTACGATTTTGAGGAGGTATGGCATATTGATGAGGTGCAGGAGGATATTGTTGGTTTTGTGTGTTCTAGGGAGGTGCTGGGTTTTGGGCATTTTGTTGATCGATGTAGCTCCAGCATCTTTTATTCCAACCAAAAAAACAAGTCATTCTGTGTCGGAGTACTCCGACCATTCAAAGTCTCGATATTCTCTACATGCATAGTTCCACTCGTATCATCTATTCTATCTTTTCCTTTGCTTTTAGGATTGCTTGGAGGAGGAGGAGGTGGAGGACATCTAGATCTGGTATGATGTGCTGATGATGCCAGTATGCACGAACCAACCTTTAAGGGATGGGAATAAACAAATAAAGAAAAAGAAAAAAACAAAAAGGTAAACAAGTCAGTAAGGAGTATTAAAAGGATGTTTGCGGTATTTAAACACATATTTCTTAATTGTAAATTTGCGTCCTAATTTGGGGACCTCATTATGCCCGAGGTAGGCCTAGCGACACATAAACTTGGAGGAATTGATGCCAATAACTGCGTCATTATATTAATGTGAAAAAATGGACCAAATCTCTAAAACGACAATAATTATAATATGTCACTAATGGCATATGCCTTATTACAACCAAAGCCTAAAACGAGTCTAGAAAACAAGTAAAAACATTGTTCCTAATGTATTTGATCCCAGAGGGGCCTTCTCCACACTTGGCCTTCTTTGCTCCATCAATCAGATTCCCCAGGTACATGTCCAACAGCAGATATGCCCTTTCTAGGAGCCCTCCTTCGTTGCCATCCATGGTTTGACAACCTGCAACCCTCTTTCTTATTTTCCCTTCAAGCTCTATCAAACCTCGCTCTATATATTCCAACCTCTCTATTGATTTTGTAGCGAATCCTCTTCACTCGTTGATTGCTTCCATGTCCACTTTATGTTATTCCAAATGCTTGGCTTCAGACTCGAAAACCCTTTTGCGCAACATCCTATAATATACTTGTGCTTCCGCAGCGTCATCTACAACCCTATTCTTTAGATTTGTTTACCGTGAAAATAGTAATAACAATTAGATTTGATTTTGTGGTTCTAAAAATACGTGATCTATTTTTATGCTAGTTGTTTAGATAATAGATGCTAAGTGAAAGATCAAAATATAAAACAAGAGCTCGTAGATAGTGCAATAATCAAACCAAATGGCTGGAAATCGTGGCCTTGGGCTTGCGTATTCTGGGCCTTGAGGTCGAGTCGGATGCCCGACTAAGGGCAGTCAATGGAGGATTAACAGTTATGATAATTTTATGGCAAATCTTTATGGCGAATAATAAGCAATAACTGAAGAACAATAAATAGAACACAATGAATGCAAGAAATAAATGTAAGTAGTGAGATCGAAAGAACATGTTGAGTTAGGGAGCAGAGAGAATGTTCCTATATATTCAATATTGTGTATTAGATCCTCTTACAAAATGACAAGGATCCCCTTTATATAAGTGGGGAGGGATACCAATATAGTACAAATGCATTTATTACAAAGATATATGGCTGGTACATCCATTTAATGTCACGGTACGGGATCATGCTAGCCTAATAGACCTAGGCTAGCTTTAATCATGTGCTTTGCGAACTTCCCGTCCGTCCATCATAGCCTTTGATTTGTACTACCTCGGGGTTGACTGTTGAGAACCCTCGGGGGCGAACTCCCAGCTAAACTTTAATCCTTACGGGGGTGGTCTCTATGAGGCACCCTAATGATCATAAAATCGAGCCCTCCGATTTTACCTTATACAGACAGTCCCCGCGTTTCTTAGGTTAAAATGATAAGAAACAATTTTGACACAAATATCCTCAAGCCTCTTGTGGTGATGTCATGCTTATGACATCAGCTTTTGCAATAACTGAGACATTATGGTAATGTAATGCTGGTTTAGTTTCTCAAGGCGATAATATCGTTGTCGATCTGTCTGCAACAGGCATTGATTGCGTCTGTCGATACGTTTCCCAAAGACATTTATTGCATTATCGGTTGCACTGCCACCTTTCCTATAAATAGAAGCTTTCTTGAACCAAAGCTTCATTCAATCGTTCTTAAACAACCTTTGTACTCCCTTCTACTCTTCGTCCTCATACTAGTGTTGTTCTCATGTTTCAAGCCCATGGCCTTCAGGTCACATGGCAGTGTTCTCATCAGTTACGCCATGGCTCTTTCCCAGAGCTTTCCCTTGCTGAGTGGGATTGTGCTGATTTGTTGTTGTTGTTGTTGGCCTGAGGTAATGAGAGAGAAATCTCAAATTATCTTCGCATTAAAGGATATGCGGACTACGAACTTC